>NW_027284133.1:0-25000 GCF_046629955.1 Centroberyx affinis | reverse complement strand
GTGTACTGGAGCTTGAATATACCTGATTAAGATAATCCTCCACTAGTCCAGATTGCAGATTAGTCCAATCAAAAGTGTTAATGCAAGATTGGAATGAAAGTCTAAAAACTTAACTACTGTTGGGTCTACCTAGGGAAAAAAAAAAAAACAGCTTTGTGAACAATATTTAACCATTTCGTGACCTTGGTATTATAAGGTTCTATCTGACCTTTTTGTCAAAACTGAGTTAGTCTCATGAACCTATTCAATGAGTGCCTGTTGACATATGTGTGGTGTTATTTTTTGAAAATAATGATTTTTGAGTCTGTAATTTCTAAAACGAAAGGACCCATCTCCATTTAACTCAATGGATGCTGAACAATCTGAAGCTCAATATCTCAGAAATATCCTGAAGGCAGATAGAACCTTATAATTCTAAGCTCACAAAATGTTTGTCGTTCATAATTCATGTAGAGTTGAGGACCTGCTCTTCAGTGACATCACACCTACTTCAGTCCAGTCATAAAGTCACATGTTTATTGAATCTACCAGGCTTGACAATTATTAGACATACAATGGCAATTTGCAAGTAAACGATTCAAAATATTCAAAGCGAGATGTATTATTCTCAAAAGGTACATGATATTTATACAGAGATTTGTTAAATCTTTATATATTTGTCTATTTTATAAGCTGTAAACACTTATTTTCTGTGATGAAGACAAACCATTGACTATACCAGACATCAGCAAAACTACCATATAGGTAAAAAAATTATTAATTAACAGCATAAAATCCTGTATAGTAAAACCATAGGAGCTGAGAAAATGATACCATAAAGTATGATACGGTCACTATAAACTCACTATTGAGTATGGCAGACACTATAAGCCCCTATAGGAATACTATAGGAATGTTATAGTTGTCATACAGTACCTAGAGTTTCCATATAATGTCTCAATTCAGCCTTCTGAAATAGGAGGTAAATATTCCCTTTGCACACTTGAACGCACATGTTATCCCATCGCGTTGCGGAACGATTACAAGTCTGTTCTTCCAAATGGCATTAGGTGAAGGATCAGTCTATTACGGCCGGCCTCCATCACTCACACCACTGTTAACCTGCCAACACTGGAGTGTGTGTGTGTGTGTGTGAGTGTGTGTTGAAGGTCACGAGCTGATGCGATCGTACGGTTTAATGTCCTTGACTCCTCTCTAATCCCTCGCCTTGGCATTCAGTTCTGACCTGCCGTGCTCCATTGACTTCTGATCACTGTACACACACACACACACACACACACACACACACACACACTCACAATGAAGTCTTAAACAGTCTACCACTTCTGTCCATATCTGCGATCCAGAGGCAGTGACCTTCAGTGTTGCAGCTATGAACTTTAGCCACAGTAAAACACCCATCGCCCTTATGAGCAGTTACAATCACACATTAATCAGTGTGTGTGTGTGTGTGTGTGTGTGTGTGTGTGTGTGTGTGTGTGTGTGTGCTTTCACCCCCAGCCCATCTCGTATCCACTCCTGTCTTATCCGCGTATGTCCAACCACCCCGAACACCAAAACCGTTATTCAACCACACAGAATCCGGGGTACCCATTTCGAGGTGATTGGCCCCCGTCCGTCCCGACCCGGGGGCCGGGGGCCTGTCCGATCAGATGTAGCGGCCCGGGTTGAGCTGGCCTAATTAAGTGCGTTGCAAATAACGAGGTCCGGGGGGATAATTGGCGGGCGAGGGGCGCGGGAATAGACGGGTGACCTCTGGAAAACTCATCTGCTCTCATCTCTGCCTCCATCCATCTCCCACTGTCTCTCTTCCTCTCTCTCTCTCTCTCTCTCTCTTTACAACTCTAAACCAGTGATTCGCAACATTTTTCATATCAAGGACCCCTAGTTTAGTCCACATTAGGGCCACGGACCCAAGCACGGATTAAGAATGCAGAGGCCCCTGGGCACAAACTCTTGGAGGCCCCGCCCCCCCCAGTAGTAGCGTACTATCTGTTGGAAATACCTGTAGTTTATACAGGATTTGCCTTTGATCACAACCTTAAGGACAATATCAACACCTGTAGATATCTTCTATCATACAGGATTTACACCACATGATTGCAACAATACTTTCCTGGGCCAGCGGCAACAATATTAACGAATTACCCTACAGTGTGCAGCTCAATGGCATACGCAAGCACATACTGCCCCACCTCCACCAATACAGTTCTATGATTCAGATTATTCCATCAATCACACACACATACACACACACACACACACACACACACACACACACACACACTGCGATCGATTCATACTGCTATGCGTAATAATAATATATGTAACCTGTACTTCCTTGACTGTTGAACCAATCCTGCATTGGTGATCCATGCTTAGGTCCTGGTTGCGGTTTGTCAGGTTCAAGTTGAGGTGGAGCTGCTAATCTAGTACCCACCACCGGGTCTCTGCCATCCGCTTCGGTGTCGGGCTGGGCCTCCGCGTCGGTGTAGAAGGGCTCAAGTGGAGATGGGGATGGGGCAGTTGAACAGGTGGCTGTCGCAGGGCTCTGGTTCTCTGCCTCAGTGTCATGCTGATGGTCAGGTCCTCTTGGTTGCTGGTCTGGTTCAAGTCGAGGTGGGACAGCTGAACTAGTAGTGGCTGCTGGGTTACAGTCCTCCTCTTCGCTATCAATATTAGCATCGTCCTCGTCAGGCTCTTTGCTAGCGAGCCGACTTTTGAAAAGAGTTGAGATAGTCGGTATGTTTTTCCGAAGTACAATTCTCTGCTATCCTTTTGTTTTTCAGCCTTTCGCTTTGCTGCTCCATCGTTTTTTATCCATGTTTGTTAACGTTACTTAGCAGCTAACTTTAACGTCGTCTGTTCTGTCTTAGCTAAGATTCCCACGGTCACGTGTCACCGGCTCTCGTCATCGTCATCATCATGATACAGACACAGCCAGCAAACCAATCATAATATTTTTTTTTTTATTAGCAAATAAAGTAACTCTGCATTAATTGGTTCGTATTTCAACACACACGCACTCAAATAATTTATTTGATTTGATTTAAAAAAAAAAAAAAAAAAAAAAAAAGCAAAGACAGGATGAGGCCACAGTTGGTGGGGTTTTGGAGGCCCCTAGAGGTCGGAGGCCCCCGGGCACCGGCCCAATCGGCCCGGTGGATAATCCGTGGCTGCACGGACCCCTTTTTGAGGAGATTTTGTCTCTCGGACCCAAATCTGAGAATATTTTCACTGTTAGATATGATTTTGTCCAGAATTCCATCACTATCTGTATTGTAGGTAGAGAGATAACAGTGAAACTATGACCAAAATAGTCATTCTTCTACATTCTCTAACTTCTTGTAAATGAAATGCTGAAGTTTAACAATTCATCAATTTGCTAGGGACCCCCTGGAACTCCCTCAAGGACCCCTGGTGGTCCCCGGACCCCACGTTGAGAACCACTGCTCTAAACAACCAGACCCCATTTACTTCAGCTGTTTGGGAGACGACTGAGGAGCTACAGTAGCTAAAGCCTAGGTCAAGACTACCAGGCTGTTCAAATCTTGCCTGACAAAGGCAGTCCACACTAAACGACTAATGCTTCACGGTCAAGCTGGTCCAGTCAGGCTTACAGGGTGTCCGCGGGGTCTTAAAAAGTATTAAAAGGTAATAAATCAATTTAGCGAAAATGAAGGCCCTTAAAAAGTATTAAAAAGTCTTAATCTCCATTTGTGGAAAGTACTATGGAAAGTGAATGGGAAAGAGAGCAAAGCATGCAAAGACCACAGAGATTTTTGTTAATGATGTGCTGTGTGTGTGTGTGTGTGTGCGTGCGTGTGTGTGTGAGCGTGTTACTGTTATTACTTTTAATAAACCTTGCCTATTGGGTTAGTCACTCAATTTATTCTCTTGAGCTTTGTTCCCTCCCAGCCTATCTGAATTCTGTTGTACTGATACAGTGGTCCATAGAAGTTATCCCAAACTATGACTGTTTAGTTTTGCAATCTCAAAATCAATGTATAGTAAATGTAAGCTAAAGGTGTGTCGTTACAGCTCGAAGTGGTGTTGAGGTCTTAAAATATATTGAAAAGCTCTTAAAAAAAGGTCTTAAAAGGTATTGAATTTAACTTCAGGATTTCTGCATATACCCGGGTGTTAGAAAATCATCCAGTGTGACCAAACCTTAACTCGCTGTGCGTTTTTTTTTTTTTCATTTCCGGTTCATTTGGAATGAACAGAAGAAGAACTGAGGTAGTCCGCAAGCTCCGCCCACACTGTTTGATTGACAGGTGATCTCTCTCCTTCTGGTGCAGAGTGGTCACAGCACATTCACACTAACACTGCTAACACTGCCGGCCATGACAGCTCACTGCCTGAGGCCAGGCTGAACAGTCTGTCACACAGCACTCATACACTCCCTGTGCACATATGAATACATAATGAGGACTACATGACTAGAACCAAGAGGAGACACACACACACATGCACACACACACACACACACACACATTTCAGTCTCTGGTGACTAAGACCTTTAATGTGTATGGGGCACTTCAGTAATCATGCACAAGACTTAAATTGGGATTAAGACCTTAATTAATGATGGAATTATCGTTTGGCTTCAGTGTAGAGCTTGGTGGCTTATGGCTAGCTGGGGAACATTTGGGCCTTGGTTCAGAGAGGATGTGTTGAGTAGTAGTAATCAAAATGAGAGAGCATCCCCACGTTTAAGCCTTGGGTTGTGTATCTTCCTCCATGATAAAACCCCAAAAATCAGTGATTCTCTGTTATCTTTTGCTCCGGTAGAGGAGATTGGGGAATTGTTATTTTTTTTCTTTAAATCACACTTCTAGCACATAAAGGAATGCCAACAAAGCAGATTCTGACAAAAAAAAACAACCAAAAAAAAACAGTTATGCTGCTGAATTGTTTTTAAGTGAATCGCTTTCTTTATGTTTATTAAGAGGAGGAAACTTCTGCCGATGGAATGAAGAAAATAGCAATAATTGTAAATAGCCGAAAACAAAGCAGATTCTGACAATATACAGTATATAAAAAGAGTCTCACTTTTTCCAGAAATGCAGCAGATGCAGATGCATTTCAAGGCTGTTTTTTGTGGTGAAATGGTGAAAACGGCACAGATAGTATACAGGTTTTTAGGGGTTTTTTTCAGTTGCGATTTCAAAAGCGTGAAACCTTTCTCTGACACTTAACCTTAAAACTGAGCGGCAGAGCAGCTGCAGGCAGGCTGAGGAAAAAAACGCACGGCACTATTAGACAAATCAATGGCTGTCATTTTGAGACCAGAAATGAGATTGACTCTAATAATGGGTAATTTACGCTTCAAATTTGGTTAAGTCGTGTTTTTTTTTTTTTTTTACAGCCTGAAAGACACATTCACGGCGGTTGTACACAAAGGGAAATCAAGCAGACAAATCAGGTCTGTGGTGAAAAGGCATTCAGCCTCAGAGAAACACACTGAGAGCTAATGACGACTGGGGAGAGGTGTGTGTGTGTGTGTGTGTGTGTGTGTGTGTGTGTGTGTCAGCCGAGTCTCTTGCAGTAACAGGAAGCCAGGCCGTGTCGCACAGACAATGCTTTTTGTATCCATAGATGTCAAAAACCATGTTGAGCTTCTGGAATATTTGAATCATTTGCAAAGCATAATTTAACCCAGTGGATGAAGAACTGAACGTGTGTATATGTGTGTGTGTGCATGGGCTGTATATGCATGTTTATGTGCGTGTGTGTGTGTGATGGAGCGTTATTGAATTTGGCCAGTTTTCCATTTAAAAGCAGAGAGAACTGCATCTGGGTTGGGACTCAACTCTCTCCCAACATCTGTGACCTGGGCCCCCTTACAAAAAAAAAAGCACATGTGAATTCACTGCACATGTGCTTTTTGGACACATGATGGTTTTTCATATGTGAACATGTGGAATTTCCCATGACATTTTTTTACCTGTGAATTGTCTCTTTGCATGGGACATTCAGTTTTCACATGTGAAATATTGTCATATGTAATGGAACGTGTGAAAAAAATGTTCACATGTGGGAAAAAAACCCCTCTAAACCTATGAATTAAAAATGTTCACATCTGAAGAAAAAAACGTAAAGTATGAGATGTCAAGAGTACAACATGAGAAAAACTGTTCACATGTGAAATCCAACTTGTCCAAAAAGCACATGTGCTTTTACTTCACATGTGGATTTTCACAGGACTTTGTTGTTGGAGAGCTGAATTTTCCGACAGCATTATCATGAGAAGTGCGAGAAGCACGAATACTGCAAAAAAAAAAAAACATCCATCATAACAAGCCATTTAGTCTCATATTCAGCCTTCAAATCTTATTTTTCTTAAACCAAGAGAAAAATTCTGGGCGGAGATAACTAACACTTGTTTCCAATGCAGCTTGTTTCTGGAATCTTCTAGAAATGAGTGTCAGTCTGTTGAAACCAGTCAGAATAAGGCAAAATCACTGCACTGCTAGCAAGAAAATGACACTGGTTTCTGCAAAATTCTTTAAACGAGTTGATTTGCATCGGAAACAAGTGAAATTATCAAACCCCACTGGCAGATTTGCTCACTTGTTTTAAGAAAATGACGATGTTAGGACTCAATAATAGACTAATGACTTGTTAAGATAGTGCAATAAAAGCTTTGCGAGTAAAAAGCCAATAAGAGTACTTTATCAAAACATTTATCCTTAGAACTGATGAATATGTTTTTTAAGGAGTGTCAGCCAGAGAGCGCAAAAATGAAGGATGGGTTTATTCTAATTATTATAATAGCTCCGTGCACCTGATTTACTGAAGGAAAAAAGCTTATTTAATCACACTATTTACCGCCCAGTGAAAGCATGTTTTAATTTAGGCGCAGACATAACATTTATTTTTAAATCTACCTGGTTTGTGCCTGCTTTAGTAAATCAGGGGGTGAGTCTTTATTTGTATCTCAAAACTGAGGATTCAAACTACAGAGCGAACTCCGGCCACACTGATCTGTCAGAGTACTCAGTGCAGTTATGCAGTTACATCACTTAGTATTTAAAATATTTTTTTAGAATCAGATGATCTGCTTAATGAGGTTGCTTAAGCATAGGCTATAGGGAGGAAAAGTATGGAAAGACCGGGTGAGTAGGTGAGGATGGGCTGTGGGCTCAAATGTGCAAAACACAGAAATAGTAATTAATATCCAACATAGGCTACATACATGTAAAAAGTATAAAAGAAAGAAAGTATATATAAAAATTTTAGTACCAGAGCAGCTCACATGAGAGCCTTGTCCATTTCATTACGGACATATGGAGGAACATCTTTTCTTGTTCGTCTGTAAAATCATCTGTAATCTGTAAAAGCATCTGTAATCATCTGTCATCTGTCATTTTGAAGATTATATTACGCATTATAAAAATTCTGAAATTGAATAAGCCCATACACAAGCAAAGCCACACCCAAACTAGTCCCCTGCTCAGAACAGAGGGCCGTCAGGTGGACTGAGCTCGCGCATATGGATCGAAATAAACGGCGATATGATATAATTGTATAGATTCTACTGTAGCTTCAGTTAGCTTCAGTTAGCTTCAGCTTACATGCATGATAATGGTCCGCCTGCTTACTGTGTGGGAGAAACGGGCTCCTGATCTCAGCGGGAAAAAAACATAATGAAGGAAAAAATAATCACACAAAAAAATTAACAAGACCTTAGAGAGAAACGGCAATGAAAGGGTGAAACTACATGCAAGATACACTTAAAAGAGAAAACATTGCAACATTAAAACATAATAAACAGATCATTTGAGAAAAAAGAAAGTTAAGTTTTCCTAAATATTTAAGAAGGATGTTAGATGCTGCTAATATAAGCAGCATGTAATATAGCCTTTATGTGCTTATTTGTGCTCATTAAGCTTTATTAAAAGTACCTTTTGCTTTGAACGTACCTCCTACTGTTTCTTTTTTGTTATCTTTTTTTTTTTTTTTTTTTTACATATTTACATATTGTAATGATGTAGTGCAGAATGCAGAATGAACAGTATTTTCTATATCCATTAGCACAGTATAAACTTTGCAATGTTGCAAAACATGTACCTAGGCCTATTTAACATTATTCATGAAAGACCGCTCTGGTATATTTTTCCTTACCAATTTTTCCTTAACCCCCCCATCCCCCCATCCCTCCATCCCCCCATATGTACCCCCCCCCCCCCCCCATTCTTCTCAAACTCCCTCCACCTCTACATCTTTCCATTAGCCTCCCTCTGCTATCCATATCTCATCTCTCCCCCCAATCTGTTCATTTCTCTTTTACCAATAACACCCCCCCCCCCCCCCAATCTTTCATCATCTCCCTGTCTTGTATTCATATAATCCAACTACACACACACACACACACACACACACACACACACCTCACACCCCTCCGATCTGGTCATTTTTCCCTCCTCTTACCAATCACTGCCCCCCCCCCTCCCTCCATCTTTCTCAACCCTCCGTCCCTTCTGTCCTCTGCTGTCTTTCTTAACCCACTTTCAAGGGGAAACAATAGAAACAATGGGGGAGTGGAGCCCTGAGGGGGAGGCAGACCCCGGGCCGGTTGAAATATCAAAAGAGTACACCCCGCCGAGAGAGAGAGAGAGAGAGAGAGAGGGAGAGAGAGAGAGAGAGAGAGAGAGAGAGCACCACTGCCCATCTGCTGAGGTGCTGAAAGGAGAGGAGGGAGGTTATAGATGGTGACAGACTGCAAAGAGAGAGAGTGAGGTGATTGTGGTGTGTGTGTGTGTGTGTGTGTGTGTGTGTGTGTGTGTGTGTGTGCGCACACGCGGTGACACACTCCAGTCTCCCTCTCTCTCTCTCTTCTCTCTCTTTCTCTGAGTTTCTCTTTCACTTCTCTGTCATTGTTACACATGGAGCCTGTCGCGCCTGTCTCTGTCAGCTGGACACACACGTACGCATGCACACACACACACACACACACACACACACACACAATGCACTCACTGCTCACTTTTTCTGTACATTATATGGTTCTTTCAAATTGCTCCATTGTACAGAAAGAAAGGATGATGTCTTGTGCATCTGGTGTATTGTATTGTGTGTATGTATGCATTGTGTGTGTGTATTGTATGTGTACTGTAGCGTATCAACACATAGGAAACAGAGGGAGATGGTACAGGCCTGCAGAGACTGTGAAGCCACAGTGAACGTGCTGTTACCGTTCGGAAGAAGTTTCACTGAAATGAGACATTCACATTCTGCTAAAGTGTTAGCATGGAGCTACTATCACTCAACATAGTGTATGCTAAAGTGTTAGCATGGAGGCTACTATCACTCAACAGTGTATGTTAAAGTGTTAGCATGGAGCCTACTATCACCCAACATAGTGTATGCTAAAGTGTTAGCATGGAGCTACTATCACTCAACATAGTGTATGCTAAAGTGTTAGCATGGAGCTACTATCACTCAACATAGTGTATGCTAAAGTGTTAGCATGGAGCCTACTATCACTCAACATAGTGTATGCTAAAGTGTTAGCATGGAGCCTACTATCACTCAACATAGTGTATGCTAAAGTGTTAGCATGGAGCCTACTATCACTCAACATAGTGTATGCTATGCATGGAGCACAGGAGCCATCTACCAGGATGTCTATGTTGTCATCAACTGTCGAAGTTGATCAACAGGTCGAAACCAAAAACTTGGTATATTACTTTAAAAATAACTTGAAATATGTAACAATATTATTAGTTATTTTATTATTAGTTTTATTAGTTATTAGTGGCTTTAAGGCCTTAAAAAAAAGCCCCCAAAAAAGTAGCAGTTTTGCTAACAGAATTGTCTGTTTTGGAATATTGTGAGAGGAAATGTAAGTAGGCTATACATTATGCAATGGAATAATATCATGGATCAATGGATTCATTTCAATTCAGTTCAATAAAAATGTGTTTCTTAAAATCCAAACCAACACATGTTATCAAACAAAAAAACACCTGTATCTCAGGACTTAATAAAATATTTGTTTCCTCATTTCTCATTTTGAAATCATACAATAAGAGGTTTCTAGCTCCCAAAGGTCGGCCCCAATTCCCTCTGACCATAAATGACTCAAATGACAACGTAAACTTTAAAGTGAGAAAAACACCAAAGTTGCAGTTATCAGGGTTTTCAGATTCCGTCTCTCCTTTCTGTTTTTATTATGTTATCTGGAGATGAAAAAGGAATGAATTTCTGAAGAAGGAATGGGGAAAAGTCATCAAAAGAGGTCAAAGTTCATTTGATTTTCCACATCAAACTAAGACGCCTGCTGATCCATAATTGCTTTTGCCATTTAGCTCCTTTTGAATGCTATAAAAACTCCCATTTGCAAAAAGTAAGTTTTTCAGGAATAAAGAATATTCTTTTCTTAATTGACACCCAGTTTGGACTGGTTTCAAGATCCAAATGGTGAAGAAACACTTATGACCATATAAATTACATAGCATCTGCTAAATATTATATAATTAAATGTATATATGAAATATTGCTCCTTGCTCAGTGTGTGTGTGTGTGTGTTTAGTCTCCAGCTCATAGTTAGATTAACCATATTATCTCCTGTATTACCTTTTATTCCTATTTTTGTTTTATTTATTTGATAGTGGTACTTCTGCATCATTGTCTCATGTAAAGCACTTTGTAAACATTGCGTTTAGAAAAGTGCTATACAAATAAAGGTATTATTATTATTATTATTAACCACAGAGCAGCTTCAAATGTCACTAACAGTGTTGTCTGCTGTCCTTTAGGTAAATAGACTTGAAAGAGGAAGACACACACACACACACACACATCTCTGCTCCATGCAAACACGTGGCTCCCTAATGGAGAAATGGATGACCTTTGACCCTATCCCATCAGAGCCCATTAACACTGCCTGCTAACTGTCTCTTTGTGAGGGTGTGTGTGTGTGTGTGTGTGTGTGTGTGTGTGTGTGTGTGTGCAATGGGGGTAATTCTAATGATCATAGTAATTGAAGACAACACAGCACGTTGTCTGAAATTACGGCTCAACACACACACACACACACACACACACACACACACACACACATACTACCATTCTTAACAAAAGAAGCTACTGTGAGTGATGTATTTGACACTTTGTCTGGAAATCATCATCATCGGCATCATCATCATCATCATCATCATCATCATCGGCATCATCATCATCATCATCATCATCGTCTCTCTCTCTTTCATGGTGACCCTTCGCAGCTTTAGGTTCACAATCATCAGGTTTCCCTCTCTCTAGTTTTACCTATAAGACTGGGCGACAAAGCCGTTCATATCAGGTGACACCCCGGTAACAGTCCTATTGATCCAGCGATGGGTTAACCATGATCAATAAGCTACTGACAGCCAGCCAGACACACACACACACACACACACACACACACACACACACACACACAGCTCCTGCAGTGGGAAAGCCCTGCAGGGTTAAAGCAGCTAGTAGGAAGGCTGTCCTTTGTTCACAGGTTTAGGTAATTCAGCTTCACAATAAAAGCCTTTTGTCGCAGCCACTCCTCACCTGTCTGCTAGCCACGGCCAATCAGCTGGGAGGAAGACATTTCGCCGCAATGACAGATGGGATATATGGTGGGAACGGGCCTTTAGGCGTCCAGCTTGGGTTGCGCAGGCGGGTTGTAACGGAGCAGATCAGATGAAAACTCATGGCGACGGTGTGTTTTCAGGCTAATTTCTAGTGAACAGCTCATTCACTAGAAAGCTTCACACACCTACATTCCAAGCGAGGTTCACGCCTAATCTGACGCAGATGATTTACCCGAGTCCACGTTTCACTGTGATACAGTTCCCACTTATTTCCCTCCCATACTGCGTCATAGTGAATCACTGTTGACTGCTTATTTCCTTAGGTTAGGCTATGTAGAATAGGTAGATTGTTTGTCTTGCTAAATCTGCTCTTGCCTACCTGTGATTTTTGCTATGTTTGTCCTACAACTTTGTTCACCATTGATTGTGTTTAGTTAGATCTAGCTAGACACATTCTCTGTAGAGTCCTCTGAGACATGCTTGTGACAAAGGGCTATATAAATAAACTTGACTTGACTTGACTTAGCGACACTCACCATATTTTGATTATACAATGTCGATGTAATAGATGTGGCAACGAAACAGAAAAATTGCAGTTATCAGCTTTTTGTCCACAACAGCAGTGATAGTCAAATAAGATTCGATGGAACTTCAGTGACCCTGAAGGGGAAATTGGGTTGCTGCAGTAGCGAAATTCTTCTAAAGTACGGCTAATAGAAATAAGAAGGGAGCAAACAAAGAGACATACACACACATACATATAAATAATAAATAAATAAATGAGAAGACGAAGAAAACAAATGTGAATAAACAGCAAAATGTGCACCGTTGCGAATCATGAAACAGTTCCTGCAACATCAAATATTCACACAGAAAAAAAAAAAAAAAAAAAAAAAAAAAGCAGTTTTATTGGCCCCTTCAGTAGCAAAGTGGAACAGATTTGCTGCACTCAACAAAAGGTGATAAATCTGGCCGGACCACAAGGCCGGGACGGACTCACTTAATGATTAACCAGGATTTATAATGGGCTCATTTCCTCTGCGAAACACCGGCATCTGCTTCCTCTGCATGGCCCGGCGGAGACCAGACACACACACACACACACACACACACACACACACACACAGTGACGATAAGCAAACGTATGAATACAGAAGTGGCATCTCACATATTAAGAAACAAGACTAGACACGCGCAGAGTTCGTTGGAAAACATCAAAGATGACAGAAATGAAGCAACAACAAAAAAAAACAGACAACAGAAAAAAACACAGAAGACACTAGAGGTCTAATTGTCATTGCAGGAATGCATATTCATTATCAATGGGACAAATGAGCAAAAAGTTGCAGTAAACAGCAGATGAAGGGGGGGGGGGGGGGGGCTGCTGTTTTGCATGCATGTCAAGTTATGTGGGAACTTATCAGGGGCGAGTTTCTCCGAGTTTTGTCCTTATCACAACTGAAAAGGCCATGTGTCAGCTCTGCCCTTGATGCATATGCATGGCCTAATGTTGCAGTGCTTCGGGGCACACACATACACACACACACACAGACACATACACACACACACACACACACACACACACTCAAATACAGGAGACGCTACCGAAGTTCAAAGCTGCAACGACGCCACAAATCTAAACGAATCATCCCGGACTGAAGCTGTGTTCGAGCTTCAGAGGCAACATTTCATCATAAAGCCATGCAACACGCAAACCCCTACATCTATTCAGCCTTCCACCACACCAGTGTCAACAGAGGAGGAAGAAAGAGTGAAAAAATGAAAGAGAGGAAAAGGGATGTATGGCGACCCCTCCGCCCTCCTGGTTACCTTTGATGCAGCAGCACTTCAAACGCCACACCAATGGACGCTTTGTTTGCCGCCGCGTCCGCACCGATACAAAATGCCTGTATCGGATCAAAGAGTGGATAAGAAAATGAAGACAGGAAGGAGAGCTTGGATTATACATCGCTGTATGCCGTGTGCCGTATGTTTTATGTTTGCGGAATACCACATAAATGAACGGGGAGGTTTTGCCAGAAGCATTGTGAATTGCGGGATGTAGGACGGTGTGTGTGTGTGTGTGTGTGTGTGTGTGTGTGCATCTGTATGTCGGTGTGCCAGAAAATCCATGTGAGTTTTGTTATGGAATGATAAAGCCAGTGTCAGAGCGACTAGACAGAAACAGAGGGGAGAAACTATGGAGAAACTAGGAGACTCTTTTCCCATATCCCCGCAAAAAATATGACATCTTTGTCTTGTCTTGTCTGTCACATATTTTCTTGTTTTTTGTGAAACAAATGTACAACCGTTCAAATCTACTTGTCTTATATCATTAAAATGCTAACTGGCTAACTATGGCCGGCTGGCTAACTCCAGCTGGTCATATGTTTGTAATGTTAGCATATAGTTTGCCCACAGTGTTTTTGGAGAGGTTTGTGTACTATTTGTGCCAAAGAGAGGTACACTGCAACTCTTTGGCATGTTCAAAATGAAGGAGACAAAATCCGGAATGTTACTAGATGCTAACACTATGGAGGCCTACCAAGGACAAACATCGCAAAGCACCGCGCATAAGGGCTAATAGGTAAGCTAACCGCACCTACGGAGAAGTCCCGCTTTGCCAGATCTTTCTCCGCTGAAGGTCACATGTCCCACAATGACAAGTGAAGAGGCAGGTAACAAGTTTACTAGTTTAACAAGTTTACTAGTTTACCGCATTTTTCTCCCTCGCTTCATCGATTCCGCCATAATGAGAACATTTTCAGGAATGGCAGGTAAGGGGAAGAGCGCCGCTTTTAAACAGCAAGGGAGGAAACAAGCTAGCTTAAAAATACTGGAAAGCTACTGAATGGGCCGGGAGAAGCTCTGTTCCAGAGTGGAATTTAGTTTTAGAAGAGGTGAAAACAGCTGTGTGGATGTTGGTTTATATCATTATGTCTCAATGGAGTCTCCTCATTAGTTTCAGGATCGGTTATAAGGTCTGATATCGCTTATTGCAGGTTTAAAATAAATGAAGTGCCCTGTATGACTATCAGTTGAGATTACAGGCATTATTGAGTGTAAAAACGCTTACATTTTGGGAAAAATGTAATTCACAGGGCGCTGTATATAACATCTTAGAGGAAGAAAATAAGAAAAAGACAGACAACAGGGTGGAGAGAAAGACAAAACAGACGTAGAGTGAGCACAAGTGAAGAGATGGAGAGAAATGAACCCAAACAGGGAGGGGAGATATAAACAAAGCAGCTCTAAAACTTTCATTATCCTGATAACGTCTGTCTGGAGAGCAGCTTCTACCAAATCAGACGGTCTGTCTCTGAGGATCAGAGCCGCTGAGTGTGTTTTAATCTTAACGATGGAGCGGCTACATTTGGAGAGCAGCCTGTGGCAAAAGCTGATGCTAAAATATCCTCAGTGTGCATCGACTGAGCAATGCCACGACCTTTATCTGCTATCCTGCTTTCCTTACCGCGCCTGCTTCTCTGCTCTAGGGCTTCACTGATATAGTGAAGCCGATATCGGTCCGATATTGGTCTGTGATTCAACGTCAGATCTGCTCCAGTCAGTGTCATCCACCTCTGACATGATGGGTATGATGCGATCAATAATACACTGGTTGTCTATGGGAAGCCCTTAACTTGAACTGACTCTCATGAGACATTTTGATCAGATTCTATATCATATTTAGCTGTAGTAGCAAGAATAGTAGTACTAGTAGCAGTAGTAGTAGTAGTAGCAGTATAGTAGTAGTATTAGTAGTAGTAGCAGTAGCAGTACTAATAGCAGCAGTAATAACAATAGCAGTAATCATAGTGGCAGTAGTAGTAGTGGCAGTAGTAGTAGTAATAGTAGCAGTAGTAGTCGTAGCAGCAGTACAGTAGCAGTAGTAGTAGTAGCAGTATAGTCGTAGCAGTAGTAGTAGTAGTAGCAGCAGTATAGTCATAGTAGTAGTAGTAGTAGTAGCAGTAGTAGTAACAGTATAGTCGTAGTAGTAGTAGCAGCAGTATAGTAGTAGTATTAGTAGTAGTAGCAGTAGCAGTAGCAGTACCAATAGCAGCAGTAGTAACAGTAGCAGTAATCATAGTGGCAGTAGTAGTAGTAATTGTAGCAGTAGCAGTCGTAGCAGCAGTACAGTAGCAGTAGTAGTAGTAGTAGTATCAGTAGTAATAGCAGTAGTAGTAACAGTAGCAGTAGTAGCAGCGCTATAGTAGTAGTAGTAGTAGCAGTAGCAGTATAGTCGTAGTAGTAGTAGTAGTAGTAGTAGTAGTAGTAGCAGCAGTATAGTCATAGTAGTAGTAGTAGTAGTAACAGTAGCAGTAGTAGCAGTGCTATAGTAGTAGTAGTAGTAGTAGCAGTAGCAGCAGTATAGTCATAGTAGTAGTAGCAGTATAGTAGTAGTATTAGTAGTAGTAGCAGTAGCAGTACCAATAGCAGCAGTAGTAACAGTAGCAGTAATCATAGTGGCAGTAGTAGTAGTGGCAGTAGTAGTAACAGTAGTAGCAGCAGCATAGCAGTAGTAGCAGTAGTATCAGTAGTAATAGCAGTAGTAGTAACAGTAGTAGCAGCAGTATAGTAGTAGTAGTAGTAGTATCAGTAGTAATAGCAGTAGTAGTAACAGTAGCAATAGTAGCAGCAGTATAGTAGTAGTAGCAGCAGTAGTAGCAGTAGTAGCAGCAGTATAGCAGTAGTAGTAGTAGTATCAGTAGTAACAGCAGTAGTAGTAACAGTAGTAGTAGGTCTACTCGTAGTATCACCATCATCATGTTGTGTTGAAAACAGTCAAATTTAAAGATACTGAATAAATGCAATCAGCAGCTTTAATCCCAAAATATGGGTATTGGAATCGGCCTTCAAAAGCCCATATCGGTCAAACCATGTTCTCCTCCCTTGTTCCCTATCTCCTACCCATCCAGACAGTGGTCTCAGTGGAGGGAGCTGCCTGCAGCGGTACCAGACTCCAGGACGCTTCCCTCCATCCCTCTCTCTGTTCTCTCCATCCTCCATCTATCCTCTCCACCTGGCGGCCTGCCAGATAATGCTGTGCCATCAGCTTTCACTCCAGACACTCCCACTCAATCCTTCCCCATCTCCCCCCCCCCCCACACCTTTTTATTTTCATCCTCCCATCCCGCTCTCCACCTCTTTCCCTCCTTCCTCCTTCCTCTCTCTCGCTCATCCATCCCTTTTCCCACTCTCAGCAAGTCATCCTTCCTGTCTGTACCGTCTCTCTCTCCCCCTCTCTCTCCTCTCCCCGCTCCCTCCCCTCGGAGGAAAAGGCTTGTGTTTGGTGTTTAAAAATAGAAGCTGCTGGAAAAACAAAGAGCCATGGACACTTGAAGGTATGGCTCGGGTAACCTGAGAGGAACGACAGAGGGAAGAGAGAGAAGGAACGACCTGGGATGTTCGTAGTGCATCCATATGGGGATGAGGACCAGGGTGTGTTTATGTGTGTGTTTGACTGAAAGAGAGAGAGAGATAAAGAGACACTAGCTATGTTCCAATTCAGTCTTGAAATCTTGCTCCCTTACTTTCTCCCAGAAAAATAGATCAGTGGATGACAATCACTCACAGATATCAAAATGAAATGTTTACGAATGGCCCAAATCGGCATCATGCTATTAGAATTATGTTCTTGAATACCAGAAAAATACATAAATAAATGTCTGCTACCACATTCAGTACCAATAGCAAAGTTCAAAAATATCAGCAAATGGATCAGAGAAATCGTCTGTCAAAATTCAACATTGCAGCCATGATGGAGCCTTACACATGTTAGAAACAACATGCAAGATATTCTAATGTAATTCAACTACGAGAGGTGGTGGTGCGTTATTATTTATTCAACCGATGCGTTATTCATCACATAATTTCTTTAGCGACAAAAAAACCCTTTCTGCCTCGAGCGAACATGAAAACCTTATTTGCGACACTGAGGGAATTTGACCAAAATTGGCTGTTTTCCAGTCAGTCTCATTCACTATTATTTGCATATAAAAATGCTTGGATGGAAACTCAATTTTCAATTGTTTGCACTCGTAAAATATAAAAGTAGTTTGTGCGCAATCCTACGAGACAGAGTTGGACCGTTGTGTGACTCCATACCAGTTCCCTCTAACAAACCCTTGGTCCTGCCAGGCTGGATCAGACTGGATGCTGACCTGCAGTTCAGACTATGTTTTGATGCCAGGTAGAGTATTAAAACCCGCTGTTCCCCTAGTCAGATCGCCAAATACTCACACACACACACACACACACACATGCAGACGAGCAGACGCACCATGCCAGGTGATCACGGTGAGGCCAGCAGGCCTCCCTAATGCAGATTTAATTGACCTATCAGTGGGCACCACCCCACTCCTACCCACAATCCACCTGGTGTGGCCATATCCCCATCGCCACTGGTTCTCCATTTAACTGAATGGGAGCCAGGAGAGAGGATCATTGGGAAAGCAGCCATATGGCTTGTTACTAGTGTGTGTACTGGGATTGATTTTAATCAATATTGATAACATATTCAATGCATACTGATCAGAATGTTAGATCAGAATCAGTTCGCATTTGAATAAGTTGTCTGTTTTTTAACCATTTTGTTAAGATATATATCTACTTTTTTACAATTTATAAATGTTACTTCTCCTGTTCTGGTGACCAAACACACACACACATATACACACACACACACACACTCTGAGTGACTGTGTGTGTGTGTGTAGAGAGGCAATGCATAGTGTGTTATAACACTGACCTCTGCTGGCCAAACACATGAACTACAGCATTTTATAGAACAACAATTCCAGCAATACCTCAGGGTTTTACATAAGAGGATTTAGGAAAATCATTATGTGATTGTGGCTACTTAGATATTATTATTATTACATTAACATGACCTCTTTCTTATTGATGTATTATATCGGGAGATGAATGAGAAAATAATTACATAACTGTTTTTATTGTCGTTGGGGAGATAACAGTGGATAACAATAGTTTATGTTTTTTGCCGGTGACCATATATGACCTCACAAGGACCCCCCCAGAGGGCCCTAGACCAGTGATTCTCAACCTTTTTCATATCAAGGACCCTAATTTAGTCCACATTAGGGCCACGGACCCCCATCTGATTATATTTTTTCTAGCGGACCCAAATCTGAGAATATTTTTAATGTTAGATATGATTTCGTCCAGAATTCCTTGACTATCTGTATTGTAGGCAGAGAGATAAGAGTGAATCTATGACCAAAACAGTCATTCTTCTACATTCTCTAATTGTTTACTTAATGAAATAATGTTGAAGTTTAACAATTCATCAATTTGCTGGGGACCCCCTGGAACCCCCTCACGGACCACTGGTGGTCCCCGGACCCCACGTTGAGAACCACTGCCCTAGACCACACTTTGGGGACCAGTGATTTATATTAAATGTGTTCCCTGCCTTATAACATTCTTTTCACAGATGCTGCTGTTAGAATTCACCATTTAAACTAGACTGATATGGGGTTTTTGAAGGCTGATGCCGATACCAATATTTGTGGCCAATATCATTTTCATGCCAGAAAATTACAAGTAATCAGTGTTTCACCCAGAATTGTATTCTTGTCAGGGTGGAAAAGCCTCTGAAACAGCATTTAGACCATAATGGGACACTAAAACTCTCCACCTCACCCATTCAATGGTAGGGGAAACTCTATACTCTGGGATACATTACTGCCTTTAAATGAGAATTCATTTACAAAAAAACACAATTGGACTATTTAATGAACAAATCAAATGGGCAAGGTTAGGTTGTCTGCCTAGTTATTTATTTTCCAAGTTATACATACAACAGCATATTTGTGCTACACTGTGGTACCTATACATCCACTGCAGTTTATGGATCAATACAGGAAGACTTTGCAGGTGTCATGTGAGAAAGGGTCACGAAGCGTCTGGCCTGAGGCGGCAGACATATTTTTGAAGAGAGAGTGTGGGGCGTCCACGGTGTTCGCACGCCTCTCCGCTTCCTCTCCGCCGCCCATCAATCAGAGGAAGTCCTCCGTCTCACCCGCTGACACCCGACACCCAAGGGTCCGGTTTCTCAACAGGGATCTATGCGTCTCCATCCTGCATCTGGATATGGGGGTTTGGTGCATTTTTTTTTTTTGGTCATGTCCGTCCTTAGCACTGATGACAGATGGCACGAGCCCACCGAACAAAAAAGCCGGAGCCCGGGTCGGTGGTTAACGTGGACTCTGGGCTGACATCTTTAATTCATAGCGAAAAAAAAAAACATTCCGTCCAGAAGCAGGGGCGCGTTCTACCGGATCTAGATCTGTAGGTCCCAAGGCACTGTGGCCCATATTCAGAACGGAAGCAGAGCCAAGTCGTTGTGGATAGGCAGTGGCACTTCTGCATAGGAGCTGGAGCTGATAATGCTGTTCATCATACCGGCTATATATGCTGTATATACAGTCTCTACAGCTGTGTATCTGTAGCATTTGATGTACACTTAAGGTAAAGAATAGAATACAGTAGAATAGAAACAGTATGTGGGTGTGGGCTGGGGGTTACCATGCTGTTTGTGCAGACTGTCTGTGACATATCTATTCAACTGTATATTTATGGCATTTGATGTAGAATAGACTAGAACAGAAAAGAATAGAATAGAATAGAATAGAATAGAATAGAATAGAATAGAATAGATGTATGGGTGACAGCTGGATGTGATCATACTGTTTCTGCAGGTTGTATGTGTACAATAGAATAGAATGGAATAGAATGGAATAGAACAGAATAGAATAGAATAGATGTATGGGTGACAGCTGCATGTGAATATACTGTTTCTGCAGGTTGTATGTGTACAATAGAATAGAATGGAATAGAATAGATGTATGAGTGACAGCTGGATGTGATCATACTGTTTCTGCAGGTTGTATGTGTTCAATAGAATAGAATAGAATAGAATAGATGTATGAGTGACAGCTGGATGTGATCATACTGTTTCTGCAGGTTGTATGTGTTCAATAGAATAGAATAGAATAGAATAGAATAGATGTATGAGTGACAGCTGGATGTGATCATACTGTTTCTGCAGGTTGTATGTGTTCAATAGAATAGAATAGAACAGAACAGAACAGAACAGAACGTTGGGTGGATAATAAAGGCAATGTATTGCCACGTACTTCAATGTTCAGGTCTGCATGTTTTTTAACAAGGCAAGTATATAAGCACAGGCTGCTAACTTTATGCTTGCTTAGGTTTCCTTCAGTTTCTCAGTGCAGGGTAATACACCAAACCAAATGACAAGGGATTTTGTAAATTCAGTCTACTTTTAAAGTCCTGTGTGGACACATACAGTAGTATTAGATGAAAAATGACACTAATAAGTGGATGGGAAGCCTGTTTTACATTAACTGATGCAGAATAAGCTTCAAGTCTGAGATCAACAACATTACCAGCAACCAAAAATAAGGAGGTCAAAGGTCAGAACTATAGCGAGCTGCTGACTGGGAAAAAACATAGCAGGGAATCCACCAATGTCAGCAGTTCAAAAATCAATCAATATTCACACTAATACAATCAGCTCTTATTAATCACAAGTGAATATCTGGTGTGGGTTGTTTACAGTTGATTTGAAAGCAACTTGTTATTATCTGTTAGCATGTGTGTGTGTGTGTGTGTGTGCGTGTGTGTGTGTAGCCCTGCAGTCTCCATCCTGGCCACGCTGAAAGCTTTCCTGACTCGGCCTGTGATTTGAATAATGCTGATCTGCCAACTTCACCCTTTCTACCCTCTTGCAGTCCTCCACAGCAGAGCCAGCCCAGTGCTAATACACTGACCAAACTGCTGCTCACATCAACTCCTGAACAAACTGACGACTCTAAATATGTATTCTTGACACCTATAGTTATACACATCTAAAAAAACAATGCAAAATCTATCCGAGCCATGTTTTTACCCGAAGAACCCACCTCAATTTCAATAGTACAGGAGAGTTCTATCATTGTGTGTTGGTAAATGACATTATAGAATTGCTGGACTGTCTCACACTATTTTGTGAAATGAGCACAAACTCTGAGACAACGATTACATGATGTGGATGCAAATTATGTGAAGATTATGTTCTTTCATCATGGAAGGATTATGTGACAGTACTGTGAATTGGACACGCCATTTTCACATGTTGGTCACAAAAACAACTTTGGTTAAGGTTAGGGTTTAGGTTTAGGTTTAGCTTACTAAAGCAACTTTGGTTTAGATTTGCTAACCAAAACAACTTTGGGTAAGATTAGGGTTAAAATGAGCTAACTTAAATACATTCAGTTAAGGTTAAGGTTAAGATGAGGTAATTAAAACCATTTTGGTTAAGGTTTAGATTACAGTTTTCGAAATAAATAAGTAATAAATAAGTCAAAATAAGCTTGTTCCACCATAACACTGGCAACAATTCTCACTCAGAAAGCATACACTGTCACTCATAACACACTGACCTAAACAACACTAACAACAGGGAGCATTATATAAATGATAAACTTTTATCTTAAATCAGTATTTCATTATAGAATAAGAATAACACCTTTTCACTTTATTGACTGTACTAAAGTACATGTAACAAGAATGAATCAGCAATGCAGCAATTTACTTCAATATCCTTTATTTTTTCTATATCTTTGCATATAGTAATTTACTTGTGAAAAATAAAAAGTTGAAACAAAAAAAAAACAAATTCCTGAAATTCCAGGGCTGCAATAATAATTACAAAAAAACAAAACATCAACAACAGTATAATCACTCATACTGTACAGTACTGTGAGGGTTCTAGTTCCCCCTCTGTCCTGCATTTGGCCAGTTCTCATCAACATCACATCTTTTGTCTGTTTGGTAACAAGACTAAAGGCTTCCAGCTGTGTTTGGAATGATTATTATTTCATTTTATTGTAAATATTCTGCTAAGATTTTCTATACATTTCAATATGGTTACTGCAGAAATGCACAAAATTTGCCATCATTCTGTTTTGAATGTGTTTTTAACAGTTTTGAAAACAGTGTGTTAGCATTTGAAAAATGTGCTGCAGATATATAGTGTTTTGCAGCTGGTGGAGTATGAATGAGAAGAGAGTTCATGGATTTTGGAAAATGTGGTCATTGAATGCATTTTGTGTGAAAGCAATGGAAAATGATTCACAGTTTGGTCCACATAGACTTCTGTTTTGCTGACTGTGTGAAGAGTTTTGACCATGTGACTTCAGTTTTGACCAATGCATGTTAGCAATCGAAAAAAAACTGTAAGATTAGTTTACTAAAACAACTTTGGTTACGGTTAGGTTTAGGCAACTAAACCTTTGGTTAAGGTTTGGCAACTAAAACAACTTTGGTTAAGGTTAGGTTGGTGGGTGTGGTCATGGGACAGGGTGAGGGTTTAGGGTTAGGGTTTGGCCCTTACTTTCCACAGCTCTATTTCAGTGTCAGACTACTTCCTAGTCGTGTCTCCTATCTAATTCTTTCCTGGTGGGAAAAAGTATTTCTCTCACGTTTCTTGCGCAGAGCACATTATTTGCATTTTTAGCTCATTTCACAAAATCTTGTGAGACCAGGCTTCAAAACTAGACTAACATTTTCATTTCCCTTGTGAAGGATATTTACCTGATCTCCTAGCCACACCTCTTTGTTTATAAATCAATATTATGTGATTTTTGTCACTGTAGGTCAGGTGTGTTTCCAATTCAAACCAATGTGACAGAGACCCAACAACAGGAAGATATATTGGAAAATGTAACCCTAAGCTTTAAGCTTTTTATTGAATTATTTTATTATTTCCCCCCTCTGTATTATGTATTTATTTATATTAAAATACAAATTAATATATCCTTGAACATCTAATATGAAATAGTATGTGGTATTGATTGGTTATCTGTCGCCCAGTGAACATCTGCCCTCTCTCTCTAAGCCCTGTGTCTGTGTGTGTGTATGTGTGTGTGTCAGTTCCCTGGTTGAAAGGAAGTCCAGATGTCATCCTCTCTTGTCCTTATGTAAGCCCATTAAACTGTTGACCACAGCTCAGGTCACACACACACACACACACACACACACACACTCAGAGCCTCTTGTACATATAAAGATGCACGTACCACACACACTCAGCAGTCGGTATGTCACATGCTGAGTATACACACACCTGTCTAGGTTCAGTAACATTGGTCCAATGTCACACAGCTCCAGTATGATGAGGCCTGTGTGTCCTCCCTGCTTTAGAGGACAGACGCTTCAACACATGAAACTCTAGCAAGTCAGGAGATATGAGGCCTATAGTGCTATAGAGGCTTTATATCCTGAACTCTTCTCTCCACACACACACACACACACACACACGTCCACTTTCCATAGCTGGATCCATGCATTAGGCTCTCATTACACATGAGGGGTCAATAAGCAAGCCTTCCTCCTATAGGCCAAGTCTAACCAGCCAAAAGCCTGCCACAGCCCCTACTGAAAAAGAGCTATAATAATCCTATAGTATATTTTAGAAGGGTGCACTGTTATCACTGCCAAACACACAGGCCTAAGCCCCTACATCAGTATTATAGGAATATGACAGTGATACCATAAGAGATAATGAAAACACCATAAAGTACAATAAGGTGATTAGAAAGTCACTACTGAGCACCATTAGCACATTACAATTCTCTATAGGAATATTATGTGAATGTTAGAGTGGCATTATAGGAGATAACAATAACTATTGAGTAGGCTGCTATAAACACACTGTAAGTCCCTATAGGAACATTACATTTACCAAGATAAAAATACCATAAAGTGCAATAATCTCACTATTGAGTACTATAAACACACTATACGTCTGTATAGGAATATTAAGCTATAGCAGTAACATGAGATAAAACAAATACAACACATATGATAAGGTGTCTATAAACTCACTATTGATTAATACAGATATAAGTAGATGTAGTTATAGGAATATATATATTAGATTATAAGATGCAATAGGAGATAAAACTACCACAAAGTGCAATAAGGTCAATATAAACTCTCTATTGAGTGTCACAGACACACTATAAGTCCCTATAGGAATAATATTACACTGACACCATTAGCACACTGTAAACACACAATAACTCCCTATAGGAATATTATAGTGATACCTTTGGAGATAACAAGGTCACTTTAAACTCACTGCTGAGTCCCATAGATGCACTGTGGGGTCGTATAGGAACATTACTGGACTCATAGACAAGTGATGACACAGGACACTGACAAATATTATTGTGACACATCGTTTTGTTTAAAGATGCGTGTCGCCCATGAGGTGACACGGCCCGATCCGCTCTAAATAAACGGGTGATCCCTCCTCCTGGTTTTTGCCTCGCATCGCCTCCTCCTCCATAGTCAGCTGTGATCCACTTCCACTTGCTGGGGGGGATACTCTGCACGGC
>NW_027284132.1:0-17353 GCF_046629955.1 Centroberyx affinis | reverse complement strand
TTAACTAAGGTGTTAATTTATACATTATTTAATAGTCATCTTTA
This sequence comes from Centroberyx affinis, assembly GCF_046629955.1. Lineage (NCBI taxonomy): Eukaryota > Metazoa > Chordata > Actinopteri > Beryciformes > Berycidae > Centroberyx > Centroberyx affinis. Next base: position 17,309 of record NW_027284132.1, on the reverse strand, counting down.
TAAAACTACTAAATAATGTATAAATTAATACCGTAGTTAACGTGAACACCATTAGTAAATTACACATTAGTTAACTGTTAATTAAGCATTAAGCTTAATTATTAAGCATTAACTAACCATTAACTTAGTGACCCTTATTGTAAAGTGTTACCGATAAAATAAAAAATAAATAAGTAAATAAATAGATAACAGTTGGTGGTAGTGATGCGGGGGGGGGGGGGGGGGGGGGGGGGGAAGTGCAGTGTAGTAGTGATTAAGCATTTAGGAGCTTTATTGCATGTGGGAAGTAGTGGTTCTCGTGGCGGGTGCCTCAGTTGCCTGAGGGAATTATCACTTAATATTAAAAAACAAGCTTAATCTTTTTGGTCTTACATCAGGGATTTTTAACTCCTCGTCTAAAAATTGTAATCGATAACATCCCCATAACTAATGTGCGTTCTACACGATTCCTTGGCGTTCTGCTTGATGCATCCTTATCTTGGAAACCTCATATCATGGCCATAACTAGGAAAATGGCCAAGAGTATTGGTATACTAGGCAAAACCCATCACTTGATCAGCACTGAGGTAGCCACTATGTTATATTATTCTATGGTTTATCCGTATATTAATTACTGTAATATAGCTTGGCTAGTACTCATCAGGACCAAAGTTGAGCCCATATACCGTCTTCAGAAACAAGCTCTAAAAATAATAAGTTGTGTACATCAAAGACATTCCTCTCAGCCTCTATTTCTTCATTTAGGTGTCCTCAGCGTTTATCAAGTGAACCATCTCCAGATTGGTTTATTTGTTCAGAGTTCCTTAAAAAGAACCCTTCCCCCTTGTTTTCATGACATATTTGCATACAATTATCAATTCTTGTCTCCTTAGACCCCCCCGTTCCCGTACTTCCCAATCTCAGTTTAGTATATTCTACCGAGGGGCCAAATTATGGAATTCTCTGCCATTAGATTTTTTTTAATTTGTCTTCACAGCAGTTCAAAAGAGCCTGAAAAATCACTTCTCCTAACTAACCAATATTTTCCATATGGCTGCCTATATAAGCTGGGTCCAACCAATATTTTCCTTGTCATAACATTATTTGTGTGTATATTCTTCTTTATCTTTCTTGTCTTATGAAAACTCTAAGCCATATCCCCAAGTGTCTACTCTTAGTCTGTTAATGATAGTGTTTGTGTATACTTGCATGTATTATGAATGAGTATTCTTGGTGTGTGTGTGTGTGTGTGTGTGTCTTATGACTATGACTGATTCTTTATACTTGTGTAGTAAATGGGTGTTATGGGATGCATTGTTGTCAAGTACTATGCTGAACTATGTATTTTTTTACTATGTCTAAACTTATTTATAGATACATTCAAATAGTGTATTTTACATTGCTGTAATTATTTTTTGTAATTACCAGCTGCCTGCAGAATGCCACTTTTCAAGCCCTGGAGGTGTTTTTAGGCAATTCTCCTTCACATTCACTTGCAAATTATATATTGTATCCTTTTTTTTTTTATTTTTATATGTGTGAATAACGAAACGAAACGAAAAAACATCCTCTGCTGTGCCTTTTTTGTGACTGGTGTTGATGTGTTCCTCCCATTTCAGTTCTCGGGAGATTGTGGTCCCCAGGAACTTAAAGGAGTCGGTCATGGACGCCGGTGAGCCCTGGATGATGATCGGGGAGGGGGAGGGGGGGCTTTTCCTGAAGTCCACTATCATCTCTACAGTCTTCAGGGCATTTAGCTCCAGGTTGTTTTGACGGCACCATGAAGTCAACTGTTAACTAAAATTTCTTCCCATCAAAGGTCCGAAGTATCATAACGTCTAACTTGTGCTATGATTCGGAGGCCTACATGTAGTTGTTGTATGACTTTCTATCAAATAAAATAATGTACATTTCAATATCATTTCAACAACATTTATTGATCAATTTCAAGAACTTTTCCCATGCACACACACTGAACATGTGTGGAAAACAAATCAGTAGCTTAAACATAATTTAAAGTATCACAATTATTTTCTAAATTCAGCCTTCAGAATAAAAGAACTAAAAAGTGCCTATTTTTGAAATAACGCAAACAGAACTTTCGAGTCCCTTTTTCCCAATTCAGGTCAGTCAGTCAGTCAGGTAACGCTTAGTGATATGTCACTTTGTGAGATGGCGTCTAGAGGGCGTTCCGGTTCTGAAAAAGTAAATACAGAAACTAGACATTCGTTCCTATTTTCAACTCAATGTGAGTGATTAAACAATGTGTTCAAGTGAATTTAACTTGTTTCTATGAAGTAGCACCGTTATGAGCTAAGCTGCTGCTGTATTTCTGCCGTCAATCCGTCAACAATTCTGTCCGTTTTCCGGCGGATCATCTTTTTCCATATTTTCTTCTTCACCTCTCTACCTTAATAACAATATCTTACTTTTCTTATTTTGGAGCAAGACATGCTGTCATCTCTCTGTGTAGCTTTCATCTCTCTCGCTCGCTCTCTGTGTTTTCCTAGCGTTGCACCGTAAACAATTGCTTTGATTGGCTGAGTTCAGTCAAGTAGACGCATCTGATTGGTCTGTGACCTCCTAGCTCCACTGAGCGATTACCGTATGGGCTGAAATAGCTGCGCCTAAGGTCTATAACTGCACCCGTGGAAAAAAAACGCTCCGTCAATGTCATTTTCATTAATTGATCAGAAATGGGTCGCGGCCCAGACAGAACCGTCGCTGGGTTAGTGGATGTCTGGTGTAGAGAGAGTAGAGGAGAGGAGACAGTATGCCCCCCTGTGGTGCTCCGGTGCTGAGGGTCAGGGAGCCGCTGGTGTATTTTCCCAAACTGGCCTGTCTGTGAGGAAGCTGGTAATCCATCTACAGATGGTTCAGACACGGACAGTTGGGAGAGCTTGGAGTGGAGAAGCTCCTGGACGATTGTGTTGAAGGCGGAGCTAAAATCCACAAACAGGACCCTGGCATATAAGTCTTAAGCACAGTTACAGTCTTCAGCAATAGTATTTATTCCACTAAACCTGAGTTCTTACACAGTCAAATTATCAAATGTAATAACTTTCACAGTCATTTCTCTAGAACAGCAGGTGATGGCCAAATCATGTTACCTCGCCAAAAATCTAGTCATTTATCGTGCCATCAATCATTAGAATAGCTGCCCCCTTTATATACGTCGATCTAATAGCAAGTCCTCATTTAAATACAATTTAAGAATGCATTACTTAAGCAGCTGATCAATAGTCCAGTGTTGGTCATGTATAGCGTCTTGTTCTTGTTCCCTGGTGATGGCCCCTGAGACTAATTCATGAGACTAATTCTGAGACTATTCTGAGACTAATTGGTCCTTACCCCACCTTCTACTCATTGGGTAAGCAGAGTCAGAAATGAATGTATATCGGAATGACTGTTTGAGAAAATTTGAATGACCACTTTCTTGATGTAACACAATTAGAGGTGCACATGTGATGAACATAACGTAACACAAATGTGATGTTGTATATGTATATGATGAATATGATGTACTGGATTCAGACCCCAGGAAGACTAGCTGATGCCATGGACATCAGCTAATGGGGATCCTTATAAATAAATAAATAAATATGTCCCTGGAGAGTCAAGATGGTGCAGCTCCAAAAGGTTGCATGCTACTGATGATAGCCATGTTTTCACACTACTAGTATATATGGATGACCTGTGGTGCTAGGAAAATGCTAGGAATGCTGGACACAGCAGGATTTTCTGTTGTGCCCTGAAGATCATCCATGGATTTGCAAACAAAGTGTTGAGTCAGACTGTGTGACTGTCAGAAGATGTCTGACTCTCATTGTGTTAATTGCAGATGGCTTTCTTATATGTGCAACCATGTTAGATTAGTAGACTTTGCTGAGTACACAGAGCATATTTTTTAGGACCTGGGATATTTGTAAAGGGTGGCAGGGGCGTGTCTAAAGGGTGGCAAGGGCCACCCCTGAAATCTGATTGGCCACCCCAGGTGCCACCCCAAAATCCTGAGTTGTGACAGCCATGTTCGAGGTGGGACAGCATTTCTTTTCTTTCTTTTTTTTTTTTTAAACTACGCTTCTGTGTTCCAAGAAACCAAGAAACATACCTTCCAGCCATGGGGAGCAAAGAGAAGACTAAACCAGGGATCTTTTAATTTTACAAAAAAAGGATGTCTGACCAAACTATATAAATGGCAAAGCTAAGCTAAGCTTGAAATTTATTTTGGATAATTCTGGCTATTTTCACCCTTGTGTTTCATCACTTTCAATTTCTCACTGTAGAGCGTTCATATCTCCAGATCGCCGGGAGCCCTGCTGTCCGATAGGTACGCTGTAAACACACAGGGAAAACACACTCTCCAACTGCTGAATCCAAAAACCGTGCCACCCCTGCTTGAGTCTGTGCCCCACCTCGGGCCACCCCACTCCAAATGGCCTGGACACGCCCCTGAAGGGTGCATTACATGACGTTTTGTCTGGGGCAGGGTTTGCATTTGTTTGGAGATATCGTCCGAGGTTTAATGAGCCTCTTTGCAATTTTGAGGTTGAATTATTTAGAGGGAAGTTCTGAAGTGTGTTACAGCTTTAGGTGAAAGTGAAGCTCCATAAATATGCGATGCAACACTTAACAAAAGTGCAAAGAGACGTGAAAGAGAGCTGGTGTACAAATCTCTTGATTGTTGGCGTGGGAGTTCTGGGTATGAATTCTGTTTGCTTGTTAGTTTTTTTTCTGCTGGCTGGAAGGTTGTTCTGCTGCGACGGTTCCAGTGTTGAAACAGTGAGTGGAGAAGTGCTGAAGACAAACGCTGTCTGTGGAAAGACTTTGGTTTCATCTTTTCTATTGTCAACACTTTGCCTAATTGGAGCGTTCTCCCAAGTAACCCGCTTAACACCGACACAAGATGACAAGCACAATGTTTATACCCCGGCTCTTTCCACTTCGTCAAAAGTAATTATCATCCAAGGCTCTTTTGTTCCACATCTGCACTTCCTATCCATTGATGGCACTATTATCAGAGCATCTATTATTTACAGTTTTGCCAGCAGTGTTTTTTTTTTTTTTTTTGCTTTTGGATGGAGGGGTTTCTTTTTTCATCTGGCTGTGGACGTGGATGAACGGGATTTTAATGTGGAGTGACTGGAGTAGGTCAGGTAAAGACAATAGTCAGCACTAGAGGCTAATTAGACCCCGGGAAAGCTGGCGATCTGCAAAACACACAGGATCTCCCATCTAATGGAGTCTGAAGGTTCAGTGGGAGGAGAGAAAACGGAGACGCCATCAGTGTTTCCTTTGATGAAAGAAATGACTTTCAGGGTAGAGACACAAGACCCCTTCTGAGGCTGGGTCTTTCTTCATTTGCTCCATTGTAACACCTAGAGAAGTAATTCAATTTTCACCCAGCGTGAATTACTATTAGCTGCAGTGGGGATGAAAACTATTACGCAACAAAATGAGTAGTACTTCCTTTGTTAAGCTGAGGCTGGCAACAGTCAATTAAAGTCACTGGTCATCTGTTGTCAACCGATCTCATATTACAGTAATGACTGTGAGGTGGACATTGATTCATCCAACATATTTAGTCCTGTAGTACACCAATACTTCCTTGGCTATCAGTGATTAGCAAAATACCATAGAGCTGAAACATCCTTCTTTTTCAGTGGTCATACATTTCCTATTAATTTTCCCCATCGTCATTTTAGAAAATCCTGACATGAAGAGTTTTAACAAAGATTTGGGTAACACTTTACAATAAGGGTACACTAAGTTAAGGGTTAGTTAATGCTTAATAAGCATTAACTAACCCTTAATTAACAGTTAACTAATGTGTAATTTACTAATGCGTTCATGTTACCTAACGTATGAATTTATACATTATTTAATAGTTTATAAAGATGACTATTAAATAATGTATAAATTAATACCTTAGTTAACATGAACACCATTAGTAAATGATTACAAGACACATTAGTTAACTGTTAATTAGGGGTAATTAATGTACCCTTATTGTAAAGTGTTACCTAAATGGCATTGAAGCTCCATGATCAGTGATGTCAGCATTTGTAGGACACTGAAGATTAATTCCATTGTATTGATGGCAGGGTCTGTAAAAATAATATTTTATCTTATTTTCACTTTTCTGGAGGATGACATTAACTGAGTGGAAACCACAACCCAGCAAGTCAAGGTCAACAGGAGAAACCAGAACACCAAGCTGTTAAACAGTAATGGATATGACTAGATAGATTTTGTTTTACTCTTGTTTATCTGTTACAGAATGTTATAATCTTGCAGAGATCTGCCACTTAAAACACTGAGCCAGTGACTTGGCTTTGTATGGTTGGACTATCAATTTGTTAAGAAATCTTTGTTAGGCTATTTATAAGAAATTTGATCCATCCCTGACATCCAAATATATAGCTAAAATGTTCATAGTCCTAAATTATACAAATTAATAGGATACATTTACTGAAGGCTGTGTCCATGGTGCTGTGTGAGTTATTTTTTAACTTAATTATATTCTTGAAGCAATTTACAGTTTACTACCACACAAGCTGACCTTGACTACACATTGCTTTTATGTAGGCCCACATGGCTTTAATTAGCATAAATAATATGGCCCTATTTAATAGTTCCACAACTTTATAGAAATAATTACATTGCTTTGCCTGTATACTGGGTGCTGTATGGCCACTAGGGCTCATGAGGTCATGAAAGTGCTAGAGCTTTTTTAATCCCAAGGGACAAATTAAATTTTCATCATGGCCCAACACAATACACACAGAAAAAAAGAAACAAAAAACAAAAAAAAACAAAATCCTAGCAAATAATAATGCAAAAATAAATCAACCATTCAACAAAAAATCGGTTGCTTTCTGGTCTGCTGAGTCTCTCAGCAGTTACAGCTGACTGGGGCAGCATTAGAAAACTTCAGCCTGTTCCTGTTTATCTCTGTAATCAGAAGTGTAATGTGTAAAGTGAATGAATGGGAATAGAACAGTTTGTTGAGGCTCGGTCAGTGAATACACATCTGAACTGAACTGATTCAGTCTGACATACTGTGGTAAAATAACTATTAATCCACTTAAACTGGAGGGGACATCCGAGTGCACATGATTATAAGCCTGTTGAGGCTGTTTTCAGAGCACTGGAGAAAAAAAACAACTTTATTCTGATTTAACCGTGGTCACTAACAGTGGTGGAAAGTAACTAAGTACATTTACTCAAGTACTGTACTTAAGTACAATTTTGAGATACTTGTACTTTACTTGAGTATTTCCATTTGATGCTACTTTATACTTCCACTTTCAGAGGGAAATATTGTACTTTCTACTCCACTACATTTATTTGACAGCTTTAGTTACTTTTCAGATGGAGATTTGACACAATGGATAATATAACAAGCTTTTAAAATACAACACATTGTTAAAGATGAAACCAGTGGTTTCCAACCTTTTTGGCTTTTGACGTCTTACAAAAAGCAATGTGTAGTCGGGTCACATTTCAGATGTCTATGAGTTGTTAACAGCTCCACCAAATAGTGATTTTTCCCTCTAAACCTCACATGGTTTCATTTCAATAAATGTTCAAATGATCCAATATTTCAGCAAAAATCAAAGATTAGAGAAAAAGTCCAAAAACTGACGACAGATTTGTGTATCAGAACTTTGTTTTTTCTTCTTTCCTCTCCCATTAATCATCTCACGACCCCTCAGATTTATCTGGTGACCCTTTGGAGGGGCCCGACCTAGTGTTGTAGTCGAGACCACCTAAACCGAGACCGAGTCAAGACCAAGACCAGAGCGTATCAAGTCCGAGTCAAGACCAAGACTTTGAGGGGGCGAGACCGAGTCAAGACCAAGACCGAAGGGGGGCGAGACCGAGTCGAGACCGAGACCAGACCAATGCGAGTCCATTTTCAAGACCATGTAATCAGAGTGATGGCTCAACATTTACACCATTTCTCTGCTAAAATTCAAAAAGAAAGAAAGCATTATTTAGGAATTTAAGTAAAATACAAATGGATGTACAGTATGTACTCGGTGGCAGAAGGCAATCCTTTGAAACATTGCAATTGGATTTCACTGACCTTTGGAAAGGCTCAAGACAGTGGGCAGAATGAAACAGAAGTGTTAAAACACCCTGAGCAGCTTCACTAAAACATTCAAAATTATTATCAGGTTATAGCTGACCCTTGCTTTTATGTCACAATGTATAATTATTTTGATTCCTGAAATGAGAAGAAACACAAACTTACTGTCATGTATAGGCTACAAATTGTTTTTATGTTATAGTGTTTTGACTTTGACCAATGTGACAACTTGCCCCGCTCTCCCCTACTCAGTCTGCCAGAGCCCCGCTGTGCAGACGAAAGTGAAACTTAAAATTCCACAATTTACTCGCCTGTGTTAGTAACGGTTTACACAGTAACCTGATAACACATCTTCTGCTGCACTACAGACTTTAACGGTAACGTTATTACCTTGTGGAATTTAAGCCTAACATTAGTGAAATTATAATTTAACTGATAACTGTGTCGCAATGCTTTAATGCAGTGCGTTGAATTGAACGCGCCATGTGCCTGTATGGAATCGGTGTTTGTTCTTAGAACTGTTTTGCAAAACTCTCTGTGATTTCTGTAGGCAAACTGTATTATCTCATTCTCTCCTCCTCAGCCACACATGGTGCTCTCTCCTCCTGTATCCTGCGTTCTCTTTCTTGGCGCGGCTCAGAGGGGGGTGAGTGAGGGTGGCAGCGTTTAATGGTTAATAAACTTTCAAACTTAAAATAAGCCAAGTTATCGGTTGCAATTTGAAGGGGAAAGTTTTATATCCAATCACAGTAAAAAATAAATAAATCAGACAATGCACCGGCAGGTAATGATGTTACTGCACTTGTGGTCTCGACTGGTCTTGAAATAAAATTCTGAGTCCTCTTTGTCCGAGACCGAGTCAAGACCGAGTAAAAATGCAGTCGAGTCCGAGACGAGACCGAGACCAACAAAATGTGGTCTTAAGACCGGTCTCGAGACCAAGACCGATCTCGAGTACTACAACACTAGCCCGACCCCTAGGTTGGGAACCACTGGACTAAACTAGCTAACAAAGTAGTTCAAACTAGCTCCACCTCCAGCAGCTACAACAGTAACATGCTGCTTACACACTGATGCTTCAGTATTAATAATCTAATGATGTCATATATAATAAAATATCAGTCAGAGGGACCAAACCACTACTTTTACTTTAATACTTTAACTACATTTTGCTGCTAATACTTGTACTTTTACTTAAGTAGGATTTTTCATGCAGGACTTTTACTTGTAATGGAGTATTTTTATATTGCTGTATTGGTACTTTTATTTAAATAAAGGGTCAGAGTACTTCTTCCACCACTGGTCTCTAAGTAGGCTACATTTTATATGTACGTTAAAAAGCAAGCCGTGGAGCTTAAAAAGAAAACACTTCATAGCATAAACGTTACTTTAACGTTACTGATTCAAACCCCCGGGCCGACAGATTTAACTGCCTCCCTCTTCTCTGCCACATTTTGTTCAGACAGGAAGAAAGATGTTAATTACCGTTTGGTTCAAACGGACAAACACTAAGGCTTCTACTCTGAAATGGAGCTCAGATTGGTTCTGTCCACACCTCCGCAACACTTGACTCATTTTCTGCATTGACAAACTAAAAGCAAAAAGGAAAAATGCACATCGCTCTTTCCTTTTCCGTGGTGTCAACTCAAATGCAAAAAGCAAAAAGCAGTAAAATCGCTTTTTTTATTCATTGCACTTAAATGAATAAAACGAATGATACGAAGGTATACGCATTGAACCCAAAAGAAAACCTACCAAGACCAATTCCTTTTGAAAGAGAAAAATAGCAATAACAATAAGAGACCCACATTCAGTCAACTGGCTTCAGAAAATATTAAAAATGTATGTATTGATTCCCAGTTCAGAAGTACAGTGCCTTCAGTCCAGGTATGTTTCAATATAAACTCTCGTAAAGTGACGCGTGCATGAACAGTTCCTTTTTGTGGATGATATGTTGGCAAATTTGACTTTTTTTTTTTAAACAATATGTTTTATTGATTTTAGTATTTTACACATAATACACATAATACACATAAAAACACAAAATTATCAAGTGTTATAAACATACATTCAACAACAAAAACAGACAAAACAAACAAAAAATCTACAAAAACACATCAGAATCAAGCAGCAATATACAGCACCCTTATTTTGACAGCACATTCTCATTCTCAAGGAAATCTAGTACTGGAGTCCATATTTTTGCAAAATCATTTGCTCTTCCCCTGGATATATGTGTCAGTTTCTCTAGAACAAGACAAGATGCCATCATCCATGCATGTATAGAAGGTACATCAACATTTTTCCAAAGGAGGGCAGACATTCTTCTGGCCTGAAGAAGACCGAAGTCTATCAATAATGAATGTTTCAAATTAACTATAAAATCCTCTGGATATATACTCTGAAAGGTCCCTTACCTGCCCACCATCCGGGAAATGTCCTGAACAACCTTTTTCCAAAAAGATTGTAACTTTGGGCACTCCCAGACACAATGGAACAGAGTACTCCTCTCCTCTAGACATTTAATACAGGTGTCTGGAATGCCAGGGGACCACCGATTCAATTTAACCGGTGTGATGTAAATTCTCATTGGCGAATTTGATTTTAATGTAAATCCCTCAAGCAGGAAAAAATAAAATACACCATTTTTCATTGGAACAGTATTTGGCTGTGGTGTGAATAATTGTCATCCAACGTTGAACTGTCAGTATCCGCCATATTTGGCTCTTCATCTAATATCATTGAACCGTTCCTGTGGACCAGAGCTACATGATAACCACATGTGTTATCTCCCCCCAAGCTAATTTAAGGTGCTGTGTATTTGCTCGTGGCGATTCTGCACCTCCCGCACAAGGACATCCGTTTCGGAACTAGGGCTGAAAGATATTGACAAAAAATCTACAATAATTGTTATTATTTGACAGAATATTGCAATTGCGATTTACATTGCCATTCATATATATAATAATAATAATAAAACTTTCTTTGTGTAGCACTTTTCATACATCCTAAAATGCAGCTCAAAGTGCTTTACATTTGAAGCACTAAAACAAAAACGAATAAATATGGCAAGAACAAATGAATACAACAGCATAAATGAAAATAAATCGAAACCAATTAGTAGAAATAAAATTAATAAAATAAATAAAATAAACACTTGTGTAGGGGATAAAGCACAAGATAAAAATGAGTTAGCTAAAAGCCTTCCAGTAAAGGTAAGTTTTAAGCTGTCCACAGAGCTTACCTGTTTGATATACTTGGGCAGGGCGTTCCACAATTTTGTTGCATAATACATAAAAGCAGCTTCCCCGCTTTGTATGGAGTACTTTGGGCACGATTAAAAGACCAGCATTGGAGGATCGAAGGGCTTTTTGTGGTTGATAGGATACTAAAAAGTCTGAGATGTATGAAGGTGCTATGCCATTAAGAGCTTTGTAGGTAATTAGAATGACCTTAAAATCAATTCTAAAAGAAACAGGGAGCCAATGCAGTTCAGCTGAAACAGGAGTGATATGCTCTGTTTTCTTGGTCTTAGTTAAAAGTCTAGCAGCAGAATTCTGTATGAGTTCCAATTTCTTTATAGACTTTTTTGGGAGACCAGTAAATAGTGCATTGCAGTAGTCTAATCTACTAGTGATAAAAGCATGAATTAGTTTCTCAGCATTCTGTGGTGTTAAAAATGGCCGTACTTTGGCAACGTTTCTCAGGTGGAAGAAAGCTGTCTGGGTCACTTTACTAATATGAGGTTTAAAACTTTTTTTTTGTACCCAAATTTATTAATAATAAATAAAAAATAAAATAAAATAATCAATTAATAACAAATGCTATGTATGTATTATAATCTACATACATAAAATCCATAAGGAACCAAATGCAAAAGGCAAACAAGGGGTTTAAAACTTAAATCCGAATCTAAAATGACACCTAGACTTTTAACTTGTGATTTGGTCTGGCTCACCAGATATATATATAAATATATATATATATATGTCATATATTTTTTTTAGAAATGTAAAGAAATGTTTAAAGAAAAGTGATTTTGTTAAAAAAAAAAAAAATAGATGCCAGTGTACAGGATTAACTTACTAAGACTTTGAGCCTTATGAAAGGTTTTCACCAATATTGATCTTGATTCATGGACCAAAGATTACCTGTAGCGCTAAAACACCTTGTTTAAAAATCAAGTTTAGACGCCCCTCTCTCTTAAAGGAATAGTTCACCCAAAAATGAAAATTCTGTCATCATCTCCTCCCCCTCATGCCAGTTGAAACACAGGTGAAGTTTGTCCATATAACACACAGGGAGGTTGCCAGCACAACTCCATAGCAGCCTTCTCCAAAACAACTGAAGTCAGTGGGGACCAGTTCTTCAGAGTTCCAAAAAGACCTACAGTATATTTACACCATCATTTAGTGCAAATCTTAATGACAGCTGATTGATTTGCTACAAATCATGGTGTATAGGTCTTTCTATTCACAGTGTGATTGTTTGGCTGTTTTTGTTTTGGAACTCTAAAGAACATTTTTGGGTGAACTGTTCCTTTAAGCAATTAATTGCAGCCTCTGCGATTTCGAAATTGCAGAAGTTCATATTGCGATTTAGATTTTTTTGCCGATTAATTGTTCAGCTCTAGCTGGAACCGCTCCAGACTGTTCTCTCTATCACAGAGCTGTCAGACCGCTGTGGCGCAGAGCACACTGCTTTGAAAGGGAAGGGAAATAGGCGATTTGATTGGTCATGACTGACGCCGGCCCCTACCACACCGACTTTTTCCAACTATGCCTCTGGCCATGAAATTGCCAAAGATCAGTCATCATGCCTGCCTACTCACGGCGCCCACCTTACACTGTGCTTTGCATCGTGCAGCACTGATTCACGTAAAGAGAGGCCCATTATTGTCATGCTGAGCCAGGTCAGGCCTGGATAGACAGGCGCCGTCCTGTTGCCTTCTGAATAATGCAGAGAGGCAGAAGTGATGAGGCTGGAGGAGCCAGCGACAGCGAGAAGAGAGTAATGAGAGTTACAGTGGAAAAAATGTATTGTGAGGAGCAGGTAGATGAGAGTAAGATTGGACATTCTACTGTACGAGTGGAGGCCAGAGAGTTTTGGAGAGTCACTGAGTGTGTGTGTGTGTGTGTGGGTGTGTGTGTGTGTGTGTGTGTGTGCGTGTGTAGGACAGTGATTCTCAACCTTTTTCATATCAAGGACCCTAATTTAGTCCACATTAGGGCCACGGACCCCCATTTGATGAGATTTTGTCTCTTGGACCCAAATCTGAGAATATTTTTTATTGTTAGATATGATTTTGTCTAGAATCCCATGACTATCTGTATTGTAGGTAGAGAGATAACAGAGAAACTATGATCAAAACAGTCATTCTTCTACATTCTCTAATTGTGTTAACTTCTTGTAAATGAAATAACGGTGACGTTTTCTTATTCATCAATTTGCTGGGGACCCCCTAGAACCCTCTCAGGGACCCCTGGTGGTCCCCCGACCCCACGTTGAGAACCATTGACGTAAATGACCAGACGCGAAAATAAAATATTCATTCATTCATTCATTCATTCATAGCACCTTAAAGTTTAGGGTTAGGGCTTGGAAAAGTCCTGACAGGTAGAGTAAGGCAAGCGTTTGTGTGTGTGCGTGGCAGTGATCCTGGCCTGGTGTGTTGTGTTAATGATCCTAGTGTGTGTGATTATATGTGCGACAGGCTGGCTGGGCAGGTGGGTCGGTCCCATGATGCCCTGGGAGGCTTTTGACTGCAGAGCCAATATCAGCTCCACTCCTGTCGTTGGCTGATAACACGCTGTAGCCCAACGAGGACGCCACACAGGAACACCAGCCTCTCTGAATAGGCTGGAATATGGAGAGGAAGGAAAAACCCCCGACCTTGCTCTGCTACCGTTCTTGCAGGAAACGAAAAGTGAAACTGTCGTGTTTAATCAGGCGGTTTAATCAAAGTCATAAGGTCTCCATGTCATGATGCTTCAACAGATGACAGACGGGTAGCACAAGGCCACGAAGAGACCGACAAAGGCAGATGAGGCATCAATTAGATGTTGAGGAACCCTGAAAGACCTTTGGTGAAATACAGCCAGTGAGAGAAGACAAAGAGAGAAAATGTAGCTAAGAGGTTTGTAGACTCTGGGCTGACCCCATTCTGGCTGAGAATAATTTGTTCTGCACTGATTAAAACAACATTAAAGCAAAGCCAGAGAATCGTGCTGGTGTTTCATATCGTGGAAATGGAGTGCTGTCTTTCTTTTGGGTTGGTTCCAAGCACATTGAGTCCCAGAAGTATTTGGGCAGCACATTGTTTGATGTTTTGGCTCCAATCGGACTGCAGTTCTTCCACTGTTCATCCGATATGGCTCAAAGTACCCTCAAATTAAAGCAGCCTGCTCTCTAACCTCATAGTCACTGTGTCTTTGACATCCAAAGTAATGAGTACAGAGCCAGTACTGATGTAACAATGTATCGCTGTTTAACTGCTTATGCCGCTGTATTAAGTACACTCCCTCCTATGAGACGCAGAGGACATGGGAAGATGCTTCAGATGACGACGGCTTGATCTCCAACAAACATCTTACTGACATGTTTGATGGGAAAGCATGGTAAGATGTATGATATGATATAGGTCAGTTTAAAATGCCATAATACTTGAAAGAGAAACGCATTATTCCACTCTGGATATCAGGTTTAGCAGGAATAATTCTCTCAAAGCAAAATAAAGTCACCACTGCTTACATCATAGATGGGCAACTCGCATGCGGCCCCTGCCCGCCCCATTTTGTGGCCCCCAGATCAATACATTTTTTTTGTTTGTTTTTATCAAGTATTGATTTCACAGATACTTTTTTTGGCTGTAATACTCTGTTTGACCACTAGAGAGCCCCACCTACTAGGGCGCTCAGGTTTCTGGTTGATCAGACAGCAGAAGCCTCATAGAACGTCGTCCAGTAGTTACCCAGCGAAAGATGAGTGCCAAAAGAAAACTCTCACAAGAAAACATGTTTTTAATCCAAAGTGGGAATTGGTTCAAAGGTTTACAGAGTTTTGGGACAAACTTACAGACGGTGTTGGCGATGAAAGATTTTAATGTGAGCCGCCACTATGCGAGCATGCACAAAGCTAAGTACGACAAGTACACTGGTGCCGCTAGAATAGTTATCATCACTGATCTGAAAGCGAAAATTCACAAACAAAGGTTTGTCGCTAAAGCAACAACAACACAGGAATCAAGTCTCAAGGCATCCTATGCTGTTTCTCTCGAACTTGCAAAATCCAAGACGGCACTGTCAAATGGAGAGATGGTAAAGCGGTACGTCATAGAGATGGCAAAGGCATTTGGGAACGACAACATGGTGAAGAATTTCAAGTCTGTATTTCTCTCCCGCCGCACAGTGACTCGCAGGATTTTTGACATCCAAAATCATGTGGAGGGAAAGCTGAAAAAAATAATGAATGATTACTCCTACTAATTCAAAAAGACTCGCAACACTGTGGCAGCTCCCAATATTTTGCTTACTTTATTCTACATTAAAAAAAATACAACGTTTCGAGCCCTCGCGGGTTCTTCGTCAGGTAGGTTTTGCAGTGAATCAGACAGGTGCAGGTGTTCCTCATTTACAGAATGGATATAGGTCCCACCCATAGGTGTGATCATGGAGAAACCAATGAAATCTCAATAAAGAAAAAAAAAATAGAAAAAAAAATAATAATATAACCCGGAAATCCTGATTAACCATCGCTAGAAAAAAAACAAATTAATTTATATTTGAGTATAATTCACCTAAGTAGGTAGCATACTATATCAAAAAGCATTCACAGTATAAAGATGGGCCTATTTATATTCATGTGGCCTGTTAGTTCCATGTTGGAAAGTTCTAAGGGGTACTACAATCTCATGATTCACTGGTCATAGATGTAAGTTTTTTCCCCTTCCCTCAAAATAGGGAAACAAAAACAACAACAACAACAATATATATATGAAGAAATTATCTCATTAAGTTATCGAAAAAGTGAATCAAAAAGGAAGAATAGTAATATCAAAAAGACAAAAAAGAGACTCAGAGAATTCTTTGCATGCAATGTAACTTCACAACAAGAAGCACCCACTTTAACCATCCACTCAACGGTAAAGCCATTAAAATAAAAATCACATGCTCTACCACCAATATGGTCTACATGCTGAAGTG
Organism: Centroberyx affinis; assembly: GCF_046629955.1. Lineage (NCBI taxonomy): Eukaryota > Metazoa > Chordata > Actinopteri > Beryciformes > Berycidae > Centroberyx > Centroberyx affinis. The sequence continues at coordinate 1,034 of NW_027284132.1, read as the reverse complement.
CCCCTGTGGACTAGCTTATGTGGCCAAGACAAACAGAGCATTAAAGACCCGCATAGCAGAACACCGTAGTACCATACACACAGGTGATATAAAGAGCCCTGTTGCTAGACCTTTCAATGAATGAAACCATCCTGTGTCTTCTCTCCATTACACAGGTATCGAGCAAGTTCTCCCACAAAGAAGAAAAGGAGACATAGAAAGATGTCTTCTCCAACAAGAACTTTACTGGATATATCATCTTCAAACAAGGGCCCCTCGCGGTCTGAATGAGGACTTCTCCATCAAACCCTTCATATGAATGATAATGACCATTAGTGGTTCAAGCATGAGTTTCAATATCTAAAATATTGCCTCTGAGTCTCTCTTTTTTGTCTTTTTGATATGACTATAGGCCATATCAGCGTGACGTCACAACAACAAAGAACTTACTTCCGGGTGGATAACGTCGGTGGTGCTGCATCGGCGCTACAGTATTTTTTGTGTTATTTAACCAAAGTAAGATCCCGTTTTAAGCTCTTGTGATTAGAAATACACAGACATTATGTAGTTCTGGCTGTCCACCGAAAATGAGACATTCCTGATGTTGTTGCTGCTGCTATTTATTAGTGTATAACCTAACATAACCTAAATATATAGCCTATTTAAGCATGTGTCCACAAACTACTGTATTTTTCCAAAATGTTTAGAAATGCTTAAAAGTTCTGTTTTGGCCACTGTCTTATACAAATTAACCATAACTTTCTGTTTTTATTTTATATTATGTTATATAGCCAAACAGTGACAGCCAGTGACACAAAATAGGCTGTTAGTGTGATTCAGCGAGCAGAAGTTCAAATTCAAGTGCTGATCTAACAAAGCAACCTCAAACCAGTCATTCTTCAGTGTTTTGCTTTATAGTAGAAACTGTGGACTGTTCGTTATTTACTTTCAGACTCGATTGTAAGGCATCTTGACTGTAAAGCAGGGTATGATAGCAAAGCCAGATCACAAACCACTGCGTGTGTTGTGCTACTTGTGCTGTGCTAGAACCGCGG
>NW_027284131.1:15000-17500 GCF_046629955.1 Centroberyx affinis | reverse complement strand
TTACGGAAGTCCAAACGGCTCGTTTAGAGGCTCGCTGCACTAATATGGATTGTGTGGATTTAGTTTTGATAGTTTCTCCATGTTTAGATAGACCATCCAACTCCTTTAGAGTCACAGAGGGAAACATGAAGTTTAATCTGCAGCAGGTCCAATAGAATCTGATGTGCAGAACAACAGCAGACTCAACATCAACTACAACTAAACTAAAACTAAACTAACATTAAACTAACACTAAACTAACATTAAACTAAAACTGAACTAAAACTGAACTAACACTGAACTAACATTAAACTAACATTAAACTAACACTAAACTAACATTAAACTAACACTAAACTAACATTAAACTAACACTAAACTAAAAGTGAACTAACACTAAACTAACATTAAACTAACATTAAACTAACACTAAACTAACATTAAACTAACACTAAACTAACATTAAACTAACATTAAACTAACACTAAACTAACACTAAACTAACATTAAACTAACACTAAACTAACATTAAACTAACATTAAACTAACATTAAACTAACACTAAACTAACACTAAACTAACACTAAACTAACATTAAACTAACACTAAACTAACATTAAACTAACATTAAACTAACATTAAACTAACATTAAACTAACACTAAACTAACACTAAACTAACACTAAACTAACATTAAACTAACACTAAACTAACATTAAACTAACACTAAACTAACACTAAACTAACATTAAACTAACATTAAACTAACACTAAACTAACATTAAACTAACACTAAACTAACATTAAACTAACACTAAACTAAAAGTGAACTAACATTAAACTAAAAGTGAACTAAAACTAAACTAACACTGAACCAGTGTGATGTCACAGGAATAATTAGATTGTTTTTAATTTATTTATGATGATGTGTTATATTTCTGTTAAACTTATTTTGTTTTATGTTGTTGGCTCGACATATTTGATCCTTTGTAACCTTGTTTTAAAAAGTGCTATATAAATTAAGTTATTATTATTATTATTAGTGTTATTATTATTATTATTGGTTATTATCATCATTATTAGATTCAGATTCAGAAACTGTTCAGTGTTATTAATGTTATTATAATTATCATTATTTTCATTATTATCAGTGTTATTATTGTTATCAGTGTTATTATTATTATCATTATTATTAGTGTTATAATTATTACTTACCTTGGGAAATGTAGACAGAAGTTTCCCACATTTACTGTAATACATAGATAAATAATATATCTAATGTATATAAATAATGTAATCTACTCAATAAAAAACTATTATATTATATTATATTTTATTATATTTTATTATATTATATTATATTATATTATATTATATTATATTATATTATATTATATTTTATTATATTATATTATATTTTATTATACTTTATTATATTATATTATATTATATTTTATTTTATTATATTATATTATATTATATTATATTATATTATATTATATTATATTTTATTTTATTTTATTTTATTTTATTTTATTATATTATATTATATTATATTTTATTATATTTTATTATATTATATTATATTATATTATATTATATTTTATTATATTATATTATATTATATTATATTATATTATATTATATTATATTATATTATATTATATTATATTATAGCTGTGTGTCTGTCAGGTAGCAGAGTGTTTCCACCATAAACAATGAATGAAGGAGTGAAGAGTGAAGAGGCTTAAAGAAAAGAGAAGGGGGGGAGGGGGAGGGGAGAGGGAGCAGGGGGGGAGAGGGGGGAGGGAGGGGGAGGGAGGGGGGAGGGGGAGCAGGGGGGGAGAGGGGAGGGAGGGGGGAGGGGAGAGAGGGGTGAAAGAAGATTGCAGAGAAACCAGGCGGAGTAATGACTGAGGGGGAGGGGGGAGGGAGGGGGGAGGGGGAGCAGGGGGGGAGAGGGGAGGGAGGGGGGGGGGGTGAAAGGTGACACACAGTAATTGGGAGGAAATGTGCATGATGGAGAGAACAGAGGAGGAGAGACAGACAGGCAGGCAGGGAGACAGACAGGCAGAGAGACAGACAGGCAGAGAGACAGACAGGCAGGCAGGGAGACAGGCAGAGAGACAGACAGGCAGAGAGACAGACAGGCAGGGAGACAGACAGGCAGAGAGACAGACAGGCAGGGAGACAGACAGGCAGGCAGGGAGACAGACAGAGAGTTTTATATTTCATGCTAATCTAGATTGAACAGAGAGATGAGGAGAGAGAGACAGGAGGAAGACGGGGAGAGAGAGACAGATGAGAGGAGAGAGAGAGACAGGAGGAAGATAGGGAGAGAGAGAGACAGATGAGAGGAGAGAGAGACAGGAGGAAGATAGGGAGAGAGAGACAGATGAGAGGAGAGAGAGAGACAGGTGAGAGGAGAGAGAGAGACAGGAGGAAGATAGGGAGAGAGAGAGACAGATGAGAGGAGAGAGAGACAGGAGGAAGACGGGGAGAGAGAGAGAGACGGGTGAGAG
>NW_027284131.1:7500-10000 GCF_046629955.1 Centroberyx affinis | reverse complement strand
CATGATGTGTTATGTTAGTGCAGCAGTTTGTATTGTTGAAAACTACGGGAGCCTGTGAGTTCAAATCTGCAGCTTCTGACTGTGGAAATACTTCGCTGTTCTCCTGTCAACCAGCCGAATGAGGCAGGGGGAAATTATCTGTGAAAACCACGAAATTAAACTCTGCGTGTCAAACAGGAAGTACAAGCCCAGGCTTATCAACACACACTCTGTCTCTCTCTCTCAGTCTCTGTCTGACTCGCACGCCCCCACACACACACCAGCTCTATTAGTCTGCTGAAAAACAAAATGCAAGTTCAAATAAGACGTGAGAAACTGTAAATAACGGCATTATTGTCGTTTTCCAGCAGGGTTGCTCAGGCCACCGAGGCGGACTGCCAGTCTACTTCCTGTCTGACATCAACAATTCAGACTGTCAACCGATCAGATCATTCTGTAAACTGTGGGATTATTTTGCATCGTCATGTACAGAAGGAAGTAGACATGGCAGGTTTCCCTTGTTAAACCGTCAGTCAGTAACTGGCAGGATCAGCTGGGTTAGAAACCTGCTTCACTGCCTGCTGACTGACATGAAACTGTTGTAACTAGAGATGGGACAATATATCGAAATTCTATGTATCGAAACACAAAAAATGACAATCCATATGGTGGGTCAGAAAAATGAATGGTGATATTAACTCCATTTTATTCTGCAGTAATCACAAATGAGACGCTTGACCGTCACAATTTCACAAGCTCTCCATCCAAATTATATTATTGTCACTTTGTAATGAAATTTAATATCACATAATTCTTCTTTTATTTATTACATTGCATCCTGGTTGTATTGAATCCTGAACTCCATATCACAAATCGAATCGTACCCTGAGATAAGCAGATCATCCCGTCCATAATATTAACTGTGGAAAAGACTCTGAAATAAAACCCAAAGCACAGGAGACATACTGGGACGTCCTGTCAGAGGATGATGCCCTCTGACGCTCTGAATGTCATTGGTGGTTGGGAGTCAGCTGATCAGCTGATGCTGCTGGATGCTACAGCTGATGATCAGCTGATAATGAGCATGACTGAACTAACACGAAGCTCCAAACATCTGACTGCTGTCACAGTGCATTATGGGTACATTTACTACAAGCAAATAGTAATAGTACATAGTAGATAGTACAGTCAGTGACTGCTGAGTGAATTTGAAATATGAGTGAAACTGTATAAGCATTTTGGTATGGGACAATGAAAGGACAGACTGACCATATATTTCTGTTGCCTACTCTCCTCAGAATTAGGCTTACAAGTTATATCTTGAAATGTAGTAACTGTAATTGTCCTGTTTTTACTCAATACAGTACAAAATATAAGAACTACAATACGCAATAAATACAATCCCTACATTACACAATGTACACTACAATACACCACGGACTTCAACTACAACACAGAGTCCTGCCATCTTCAGAAGTTCTCTGATGACTCTGCTATAGTTGGATGTATCAGCAGGGTGTGGAGGCTGAGTATAGGGCTGTGGTGGGAAACTTTGTCACATGGTGTGAGCAGAACCATCTGCAGCTCAACGTGGCAAAGACTAAGGAGCTGGTTGTGGATCTGAGGAGGGCCAAGACACCGGTGACCCCTGTTTCCATCGAGGGGATCAGTGTGGACACTGTGGAGGACTACAAGTACCTGGGAGTGTACATTGACAATAAACTGAACTGGGCTAAGAACACTGAAGCTCTCTACAGGAAGGGCCAGAGCCGTCTCTACTTTCTGAGGAGGCTGAGGTCCTTCAACATCTGCCGGACAATGCTGAGGATGTTTTATGAGTCTGTGGTGGCCGGTGCTCTCCTGTTTGCTGTGGTGTGCTGGGGCAGCAGGTCGAGGGCAGCAGACGCCAACAGACTCAACAAACTGATCCGCAAGGCCAGTGAGGCTGTGGGGGTGGAGCTGGACTCTCTGGTGGCAGTGTCACAGAGGAGGATGCTGTCCAAGTTACATGGCATCTTGGACAAAGTCTCCCACCCGCTCCATGACTTGCTGGTCAAGCACAGGAGCACATTCAGTGCGAGACTCATTCCACCGAGATGCACCACAGAGCCACAGGAACTCATTCCTGCCTGTGGCCATCAAACTTTTCAACTCCTCCCTCAGAGTGTCAGACACTCTGAGTCAGTAGACTGGCTCTTGAACCTATTTCACCCTGTCAGCAGTTATAACCCATAACTTATAACTTATATCTAACTGTGCAATACCAATTTTTTTTGTGCAATAATTCAACTGCAATAATTCAACTGTGCAATACTTATTAATTATTTAATTATTTACACTGGTGTATGTATATATTGGAGTATGATGCATATTGTACAGAATTCTTATTTCTCTTATTTCTATATTATTATTATTTTTTTTATTCTCATTGTTATATATTGTAGTATAATGCACATATTTTACATATTTCTTACTTTCGTATTTCTATTTTTCTTATAATTTCTTATAATTTCTCTACGCT
>NW_027284131.1:0-2500 GCF_046629955.1 Centroberyx affinis | reverse complement strand
TAAAGAAAAACATTTCATTTCTCTGTAGTGTCTTTGCATCATGTGTCAGATAATCTGAGGCTGTCAGTGAAGACAGATCAAGACCTTTAGTGGACAGACTGACTCAGATCTACTGCAGAGCTTCAGCTGGACACATCTCAGTTCAGCTGGACTGATCTCAGTTCAGCTGGACAGAGCTTCAGCTGGACAGATCTCAGTTCAGCTGGACTGATCTCAGTTCAGCTGGACAGATCTCAGTTCAGCTGGACTGATCTCAGTTCAGCTGGACTGATCGCAGTTCAGCTGGACAGATCTCAGTTCAGCTGGACTGATCTCAGTTCAGCTGGACACATCTCAGTTCAGCTGGACTGATCTCAGTTCAGCTGGACAGATCTCAGTTCAGCTGGACACATCTCAGTCCAGCTGGACTGATCTCAGTTCAGCTGGACAGATCTCAGTTCAGCTGGACTGATCTCAGTTCAGCTGGACAGATCTCAGTTCAGCTGGACAGATCTCAGTTCAGCTGGACACATCTCAGTTCAGCTGGACAGAGCTTCAGCTGGACAGATCTCAGTTCAGCTGGACACATCTCAGTTCAGCTGGACTGATCTCAGTTCAGCTGGACAGATCTCAGTTCAGCTGGACACATCTCAGTTCAGCTGGACACATCTCAGTTCAGCTGGACTGATCTCAGTTCAGCTGGACTGATCTCAGTTCAGCTGGACAGATCTCAGTTCAGCTGGACACATCTCAGTTCAGCTGGACAGATCTCAGTTCAGCTGGACACATCTCAGTTCAGCTGGACTGATCTCAGTTCAGCTGGACAGATCTCAGTTCAGCTGGACTGATCTCACTCAGTACTGAACCAGCTTCAAAAACTGTTTTCCCTTCAGTCACTTAGACACAAAAAGATGGAGAACAGGGTCCAGGCTGAAAAATAACTCATCTGAACCTGTCTGTCTGTCTCCACCAGACTGAACCTGTCTGTCTGTCTCCACCAGACTGAACCTGTCTGTCTGTCTCCACCAGATTGAACCTGTCTGTCTCCACCAGACTGAACCTGTCTGTCTCCACCAGACTGAACCTGTCTGTCTGTCTCCGCCAGACTGAACCTGTCTGTCTCCACTCTTCTCCACATGGAGGAAGAACCTGACAGAGAAATGATCAGAGACAGAAGAATCCTCATCAATCAAATGATCACATGTTGTTACAACCTGTCGCCCTGATGCACTGCAAGACAGCATGAAGACAGACAGACAGGTCCTGACTGTCTGTCTGACTGAGACAGACAGTCAGTCTGTGAGAGAGAGAGAGAGAGAGAGAGAGAGAGAGAGAGAGACAGAGAGAGAGACAGAGAGAGAGAGACAGACAGAGAGAGAGACAAGAGAGAGAGACAGAGACAGAGAGAGAGAGACAGAGACAGAGAGAGAGAGACAGAGAGAGAGACAGAGAGAGAGAGACAGAGAGAGAGACAGAGAGAGAGAGACAGAGAGAGAGAGAGAGAGAGACAGAGAGCGAGAGAGAGAGACAGACAGAGAGAGAGAGACAGAGAGACAGAGAGAGAGAGAGAGAGAGAGAGACAGACAGAGAGAGAGAGACAGAGAGACAGAGAGAGAGAGAGAGAGAGACAGACTGAGAGAGAGAGACAGAGAGAGAGAGAGAGAGAGAGAGAGAGAGAGAGAGAGAGAGAGAGAGAGACAGACAGGGGAAGGAAGGGCAGTGCCAGAGGCCTGTGGAGGAGAGGAAATGGAAATGGAAAGAGAGAGAGAGAGAGAGTAAAATACCCCTCGTTCTCCCAGCAAGAGAAACTTCCTCCTTCAGTACAAACACCATGATTAGACACACACACACACACACACACACACACACACACACACACACACACACACACACACACACACACACACACACACAGCTGTCTATAACATGCTCTAAACATGATTACCCCCTTCTCTCTCTCATTACTCTGCAGATTCATCCCTCTTCCTCTTCCCCCTCCTCTTCCTCCTCCTCTTCCTCCTCCTCCTCCCCCTCCTCTTCCTCCTCCCCCTCCTCCTCTTCTTCCCCCTCCTCCTCCTCTCCTCCCTCTCCTCCCCCTCCTCTTCCCCCTCCTCCTCCTCCTCTTCTTCCCCCTCCTCCTCCTCTTCTTCCTCCCTCTCCTCCCCCTCCTCTTCCCCCTCCTCCTCCTCCTCTTCTTCCCCCTCCTCCTCCTCCCCTCGTCTTCCTCCCTCTCCTCCCCCTCCTCCTCTTCTTCCCCCTCCTCCTCCTCTTCCTCTTCCTCCTCCTCCTCTAATCCTCTCTCAGTCTGAACCTGACTCTCTTTGTTCATCTCACTCTGTCAATAAAGTTCACTTCAGTTCTCTCTTGTTGTTCCTCTTTGTTAGCAAAGCTCATTTAAATAAAGCCACTTTGTTGAAGCCTGGCTTTTCATTAAATAGTGACACTGTTAACCCCAAGCCTTTCAATAAAGCTCATTTAAATTCTATCCTATTGTTCAGGTAGGTTTTGTTAGCAAAGTTAA
>NW_027284130.1:0-9135 GCF_046629955.1 Centroberyx affinis | reverse complement strand
CTTCACCCACACGGCCGAGCGGACAGCGACAAAACTCCACACCGACTTAGAAAACATAATTTATTGAAATAACTGATTCATCAACGTAGTTTATACTGGAATACGAAGACATAGAAACATTTCTTGTAACACTCTGCAGGGACAGTTAAGTGTAAGTAGCCTATAGCCTATATGGGTTTCATTGATTTTTAGCATTGTTTCTTTTTGGATACATATATACATAAGTACATACATATGTATATATATCTTGATATATATATATATATCTTCGGTGAGACACAGACACACTTTCAAGCAAAACATAGCATCACATCACACAGCAATGTCCTCTGTATACAGGGGCGGTCGTCATGGCATGGCGGCACCCTCAGCTCCACGAAACACAGAAAACGCAACGACACCTGCACTGAAAATACAATATCCATCGTATCAAGGCATTTAATCCAGCATTGAGTCTTAAATCAAGGGGGGGGGGGGGGGGGATCTGGGGTTATAATAATTACACTGATTTCACTTGTTTGTCCAAAGAAAATCTGTTTCTTTCCAAAAATGTTCTTGGATGTGTCTTTTTCTTGATTCTAGTGGAGTTGGAGCCTTATTCTGCCTTGCTTTGGGATGTTGACACTTGTTTCTTGAAAATTCCTCAAACAGGTGAAACTGGATTGGAAACAACGGGAGTTATCTCACTCCTTATTGGCAGAAAATTTCATTTTTTTTAAGGAAAATCAGATTTTAAGACTGAATGTGAGACTAAATGACCCGTTACGATGGACATTTTTTTTTGCAGTGTGGCATCTCCCTCTTGTCAGTCTAATGGACAGTGTTGGCGCATTGAAGTCTATTTCTGTGATGGAGTCAGTATCCTATTAGTCCGGGTACAAAATGAAACCGGAAAACGTGCTGTACTTGTTGTTGTTTCCGCCGTGCGCCTTGCCGCCGTCCAGTTTGACATATATCTCGTCGCCGGAGTCCAGATGCAGGACGACGCTGTTGCTGGCGTAGTCGTAGTTCTGGTCGGCGTCCTGGGCTATGGCGCTAGCGCGGACCTGCAAATCATAGAGGCAAAATTTGAAAAGAGAGCTCATACCCAGCGCTATAGGAATCTACAGAAGCACAGATTTCATAGAAACCTCGAGCAGAGATGTGTGCGCACTTAAACGCCAAACCTGAGAGAGGATGCAAATCAAACCACAAAACCTCTGACATGTACACCGTGTTTCCAGATAAATAAAGTGATAAATCTAGTATGCTTATAAATTTACTGAACTTGAGAGGATAAAATTAAGAGCCAGTATCAGCAAACACAGTCTTGGACGGACTTTCGTGTGCGTAATTGCGCTCCAACCTGCTCTTTTCCGCAGTGGAGAGCTGATTTACGCGCGGCACTAAAGCGCAGCAGCGTTATAAAAAAGGATTACATAGTTTAACCGACGCCTGTAACGACAACACAACGTGAAATTTTACCTGTCCGTTTTTGCATAAGTCTGCCCACATGCTTGTCCCGTCGCCTCCGCGCATTAGCACATGATAGGTAAAGTAGTAAATCCCAGACACTTGGCATGTGAACTTGCCGGTCGTCGGGTCGTAGTGGTTCCCCAGGTTCGTGACAACGTCGTCGAACCGCAGCACCTCGTATCCCTCGTGAGGGTTTTTCAGACCCACATAAAACGCTATCTTGGTCCCACCGATAGCGGAGCCCGGCTCTCCACCGGTCTCGGTCCGCGCTGTACCCGCCGTCACCCCGGGGTACCCCGGCTTTCCAGAGTCCCCTCTATCCCCCGGCGGTCCTCTCGGACCGGGCGGACCCGGTTCGCCCGGCGGCCCCCTTGGTCCGGGTTTCCCCGGCCGACCCGGCTCGCCTTTAGTTCCTTGAACAAACGACGGGGAAGGGATCGCGGTCAGGTCCTGCATGACCTCCAGAGCCGTGGCGCTCGGTTTGGGGTTGTAAGGATCACAGATCATCCGACAGGTGCCCATCATCTCGTAGTGAGCGTCGGTCTTGGAAGTTTGGACCAGCAGGGGAATGGCGATGATGAGAGCCAACACCATGACGATGCCAACCACAGCGGCGACGATTCTCTTCCTCTGGAGAGTCCGAGAAGCAAGCGCTAAAAAGTCCGTTTTGCTTTGGGAAGTAATGGTGGAAGGTGGAGAGAGCGCTGGAAAGCACGGCAGAAAAGAGAGTGGACCAAAAAAGGAGTCACTCAATTACAGGATTAGAGGAAGAGAGAGAGAAAAAAAACACAAACGCGTTGTTAACCTCAAGCCTGGTTCACCTTGCGGCGTTTAGCGCTGTGCCAGTATCACTACGCTTCACAGAGTTGACAAGGGAAATATTCGTCTTGGCATGGCTGGACACGCCGGGTCTCCGAGCAGAAAGAGGCTTCCAGCGGTTTCTGCTCGTCTGCAACAAACGGAGGGGAGTAAAGAGCCGCTGACGTAACAAGTTCAGGGCAAAGCCTGTTGCAATTTGGATTAAGACTGCAACAATAATCATGCCATCTTTATGTATGAATTATAAATCCCTCTGCATGGCTTCAAGGGAATAGGATCAGGAAGCATTACTAACACTTAAACCTCCCTATTGAATTTCTGGCAGACTGCGAGCTATTTCCTCATTTATCTCCTTCCTTTAGAGAAAAAACATCTTAATGCAAGTTATGTCTTTGAGTACAGGGAAGACTGAATAAATTAACTCGGTTGGCACATGTAACACCAACGCTGTGAAAACGCAGCATTGTTTCTTCATCACAGCCCAACATAAAAATAAGGCAAAATGCCTGAATCTTACTTATGACGTCTGAAAATAATTGAGACACAGAAAATAGTATCAGGGTGAAATTTTTTCAGGGTGAAAACTAAAGTCGGTACTGAACAAAGAAATCACATTGAATCTTTACTGACAGTCTTTGCCGGGCAGTAAGAAATACAAAATAAATCTTTGACAAAGATAAATATAGTTGTCATAAATAATTGACCTATCACTCTTCACTCATATTTTGTCTTCTTTGGGCTCATTCGGGGCCCAGGACAGCTGTCTCGGTTCTTGACACCTGTATTAGCAGCTAGAGCGTCCTGCAGCTCAATTCTGATTGGATGAAAATGCCGCAGAGCAAGTGGCTGACCCCTGACCCCACAGGAGGTCGGCCAGCAATCTCATCTTATGGAAGGAAAACAAACCCAGCCAACATTTTCACTTTGAATAGATGTTGATATGACGGTAATATAGTGTCAAAATTAAAGTTGAGGGACAGCTGAGGGTGGATCAGTGGTCTACGTGGTCTGCATACAACGTAAACAGGACGTCCTGGGTTCGAATCAGGACCCAGGACCTTAGGGTTAGGGTCCCAGGACCATAACAGGACTATAACAATGAAGGCAAAAAGCCCAAAAAACATAAAATAAAAAGAAAATAAAAGTTGAGATGACGTCTGTAGTCGTCAATAGCTGCTACCTCAGTACTTAAATAACTTTCTGCTATCAGTTCTAAAACAGGTTCCAAAGCTGTTTCGGTATGACTTTTTTACCTTGCCATATCCCATATCTACTGTGAAAATGCTTGTTTGGGTTGACATTGAACCTGCACCTGCTGCACAGCTGCCATCTGTCAGGTGCATGCTGGGAATTGGCCCACACAGGGAGGAAACCCCTCGAATTTTTTCTTACATTCATCGGCTTGATTCCTGACAGACCTTACATCTGGTTTCACCCTAATTCAGTGCTTAGTGGGGGGGTTACTCTTGCTGGAAGAGTACGGTGGCCCTGAGGGGCAAAACACAACAACATTTCAGAAAACACAACATTTCAGAAAACACAACAACATATCAGAAAACACAACAACATTTCACAAAACACAACATTTCACAAAACACAACGACATTTCACATAATATATGGTGGCCCTGAGGGGCAAAACACAACAACATTTCAGAAAACACAACAACATTTCAGAAAACATGACATTTCACATAACACGTCATTTCACAAAACACGACATTTCAGAAAACACATTTCACAAAACACAACATTTCACAAAACAATGATATTTCAGAAAACACGACATTTTAGAAAACACAACATTTCACAAAACAACATTTCACAAAACACAATAACATTTCAGAAAACACGACATTTCACAAAACACGACATTTCAGAAAACACAACCACATTTCACAAAACACGTAATTTCACAAAACACGACATTTCTGAAAACACATTTCAGAAAACACGACATTTCAGAAAACACAACCACATTTCACAAAACACAACATTTCACAAAACACATTTCACAAAACACAACATTTCACAAAACACATTTCACAAAACCCAACAACATTTCACAAAACATAACATTTCACAAAACACATTTCACAAAACACATTACACATATTACAGAAAACATGTGAAATGTTGTTGTGTTTTGTGAAATGTTGTTGTGTTTTGTGAAATGTCGTTTCCTACAGTGCCCCTCAGGGCCACCGTAGGAAGAGACCCCCCCCCACCGTAGGAAGAGACCCCCCCCCCCCCCCCACCGGATGAGAAAGAGGCTCTAAAGTTGGAGTGATGTTAAAGTTGTCTGGCACCCGTTCTCCGTGCGCCTAATCTGCCACAGAGCCGCGACTTGCCTTCTGTTGTCGGGATCAGCTAATCCTTATCTCCACAGATCCGGGGTTTAACTTCCCCCCCCTCGTATCCCCTTGTCTCAGCGGGCTAAGCTAGCGGCTAACAAAGCGCTCGCGTGGATTCCCAGGCGCTCCTCCACCTCGCTGATGAGTGCCCCACACACACACACACACACACACACACACACACAAAAACACACACACACACACATGCGAGCACTCATACATAAACACGAGCACATCTCATATGAAGACGCGTGAACACAATCCATGTACACCCGGGCAGACCAGTGTGCACACACATGTAATGTTTATGCATACGCACACGCACGCACACACACACACACACACACACACTCAGACAGAAAGGAAGCCCCCACAGTGTCACCACATTCCCCGTTGGGCACAAATGAAGTCATTATATGTTGGTGATTAGCATCCTTTTGGATTTGAGAAAAGTTGAAGTAAAACAGACTCTCACTCTCAGCTTGATTTCTTTAATTGAGTGATGCATATTCAGTGTGTGTGTGTGTGTGTGTGTTTATCCGGATACTAGTGGAAGTGTGAGATTTTGCACGTTTTCCAGAGTGCTAGGTGAAGATGAAAGATGATTGTGATTCAAAAACAGCCTTTAAAACTTGACTTTTTACTCTCTTTTATCACCAGAAACAACAGTAGAAAAATGTCACTTAAGTCCCCATTATAATATCAATCAATTGGTCACTGCATCCATTACATTACATTAATTTCTAATTGTTGAAAAGGCAACACAGGTGTAGATTTTCCAACCAATTCCTTTTTGGGGTGGAAAGACTGATGAAAATGATTTCTATCTCTGCTGATTCTGTACCTTCCATCAGTTTGGCCTTGATGCTAGTGAGCCCATTTGATGGTCAGAGGGTTGTGGGTTCGATCCCCATTACCAACTGGACGCTATGTTTATTAATCCTGGGTTACAGTGTTGTTATATCATGCTAGCTTTGTGCAAATTGGGCAATTTGTAGCCGTATCACCTGTTAACCTGGGTACCATTGTGTGTGTGTGTGTGTGTGTGCTTGTGTCTGTGGTTGAGTTGAACTATCAGTGTTGACCTGTTTAGTCTCCACTCCACCTGATCCGCATGTCTTTGGACTGTGGGAGGAAACCCATGTGAACACGGGGAGAACATGCTAACTCCACATAGAAAGGACCAGGGCCGGAAATCAAACCCAAATGTTGTAGAAGGATTTTTAAGCTTTGAGACAATGGAGATGTGGATTGTGCAAAAGGGGCTGCAACTCAATATCAGGAAATGTCCCTAAGTTTATATAACAACCAGGCTCGAAAAATAGATACTGAACAAGATTGTTGTGGTGAGAGTGTACATCAGTTCACTAAGTTCTAAGTAAAAAGTAAAGTAAAAAGTGAATAGCCTAATAAGGTGGATTTGTTTCCAAATGGTAACTGTGACACAGTAAACTGTGTCACAGTGTTTTGTCTTTAGTCTCTACTCCAAAACACTTAGTTAACCTGAACAAACTGTTAGCTAGCTAACTAGCCAGCAGGCTCATTTAGCGAAGGCTTAGCTGATGAAAACTGTGATATACGTTTGACTACTGTTAACAACAGTGTTGTGCATGAACGCGCTAAAAGAGCGTGTTCATTGAACGTGCTCATGTTTTTGGTGAACGGTGAACTGAACATATCCGTTTGCAACTAATGAACGTGAACGTGAGCGTCGTTACCTCCTGCGAGAGTTAACGACGCAGGACGCTCACGCACTGTTTTACGGCACCCGAGGATTTACGGCACCCGGCATGGCTAGTGCAACTGGCAATTCAGACGCAGCTACCGGTACTGCTGAAGCCAGTTCATATGAATATTTGAAGGAGTGAACCAATCAGTACAGATTCCAACGGAAAAAATGTCACATTTTTATGCAAATTGTGCCCGCCAGGTCTGAAAAAACAAGTCCAAACATCAGCCACATCGGCAACGAATTTGAAACGACACATCTAAAAGTAATTTCTGTCTGTGATTCTATAGTAGTATACACTAATTGATTTAGTTTGGGAAGTGGGCAGTGGCAATGATTGGAGGCTGGGGATGGATGGGTAGGAGGAGGTTTTATTGAAAAAGAATAGCTTGGAGCAGCTCATTTAAAAAAAACGGAAGGAATGAACGTGGACCAGTTCATTTTTTGGGACTGTGACTTAGTTCAAAATTGTGAAATATGAACGTGAACTAGTTCATTTTAATCTGTGTGAACTGAACTTTGTGCTAGCTCTTGTGAAGTGTGAACTTGCACAACACTGGTTAACAAAATGTACTTATTGTAAGTCGCTTTGGACAAATGCGTCTGCTAAAGGACATAATGTAATGTTAATGTAAACATGCAATTTCTAGCCACTATAAGTTAAGTTAGTTAATAGTTTCTACTAGGCCTACATATGTTAGCTACAGTGGTGTGGAAATCCGGTGTGTTTACAGCAAGACTGTAATGTTTAGCTGGCCAGATACTATGATTAGCTAGCTAACAAGCTGACATTAAACACAAAATCAAGCATCAGTGATGAAACGATCAGTTCCCAGTCAGAAACAGCACAGAAATTGACCACGTCTTTTAAAACCATTTTGAGACGGCCAAGTTGTAAGTTTAGAAATGCAATCAGCTATTCACAGTCACTGTTGCCAAAGAGCTGTCCTCCAATATGGCTGCCAGAGGCTGCATTACGTCACCTGAAGCCCTCTTTAGGACCGCAGGCGTGCAGCTCGGGTTATGTGAGAGGGATAAAATCTTCCCTTGCTGCCTGTATCACCTCCTGTATGGGATCTATGCGTTTGCACATGAGCATCTGTCTGCCCATGTGTGAGTGTGTCCCTTTCTAGTGCGTTAGTCACTGTTGGTGATGCTCTAAATATAGTCGACTGTGCCTCAGGTCCAACAGCCAGCTACTGACACACTAGCAGCAGCTTGTTTATCAAGTGCCTCATTCATTAGATTCATATACCTTCTCTACATGCCAAGGCACATGTCTATTACTGTAGACCTTAAGGCCCTAAGCTGTCATAAATGTACATAGTGACATTTTACATTGTCAGAAGCTTCAAACATCAAAACCCTTTGGGAAACATTTAAATTCCTGTCTCTCAATATCATGAATGCCCATACCAAGCCTTTTTATTTTCTCACACTTCCTGACAATGTTTTTATAATTCATATATATCATAATTAAGGTTAGAATGATACATAAGCAAACCGATATATATTGAGCTGATTTTGGCCTTTAATCAAATATCAGCCGCTGTTCCACTGTGATCCACTGCTGATATGATGGAGGTTTTTAAACCTGCAATGAAATTGAATTTCATTTATTTTATCTTAAGGAGCTGCTAAAACTTAAATGGTTTGGGTTTTAATGGAGAGTTTTAGTGTCTCTTTATGGTATAAATGCAGTTTCCACCCTAATAAGAATACAATTTCAGGGAAACACTAATTTTGAAATTTCATGGGCATGAAAAGGGTCAAATTTTAAGACTTGTCAGTCGAACCCTAATCTTAATATTTTTAGGTAATTCATTTCATATTAGATCTGCAACCAACCACAATACACACATGCATTGCAGAATTGAAAGCAGATCATAAAAGTTAATGATAGCTTATGTATAATAGTATTGCAATTCCTTTACGACTGCTGGACTTCCCAAGCAATTCCTCCTGGGGTCAGAGCAGCAATGCAACAAAAGTATGTGAATTGTGTGAATTGAAAAGTGGCTGCATCTGTAGGGAAACTGGCTTCTGTAACTTCAGTTTTTCCATTCATGAACGTCAAGGAAGCCACAGGACTGAGGTAGAAATTTTTTGCGAGATTCAGGATTATGTAATTGAGCGAGCGCCTTTTCTCACTCTGCTCTTTTAGATAAATCTGAAGGAACCAGAGCGATGAGGTGACTCTAATGTGCTCGGACAGTGATGAAGGATCGGGGATTTTTTTTATTCACTCTTGTCTTTGGAAGTCTCAGAAGCCAGACTGGAAGAATGGCCCCTCAATGCAGCAGACTGCTTGTCAGTTTAGAAGAGGCTCCAAACTGTTTGAAAAATCAGCTGAAGGGCGCTGGGCACAGACAAACGTGACTAGTGCTAAATAGCTCTAAGTGTTTGCTCTCTCCCTCTCTCTCTCTGTTTCTCTCTTTCTCTCTCTTTCTCTTCTCTCTCTTTCGCCCACTGTTCCCCCACACCAGAGAAATTTCACGTTTCATGTCTTTCTTTGGAATTAATAATACTTTCTTGTTTTCCAAAATGAAGATTTGAAACCCAGATATATAAAATATAAACCTCCCCCTGATATTTCTGTTTTTTTCAGTCTCTCTCTCTCTCTCTCTCTCTATACATATATATATAGTACATATATATATGTATATAGATATAAATATATATGTAAATATACACATATATATATGTATATATGTGTGTGTACATACATATATATATATATATATATATACACACACACACATATATATATACACATATA
>NW_027284129.1:5000-12500 GCF_046629955.1 Centroberyx affinis | reverse complement strand
TACTAAAATATGGATCCTACGTCTGTGTTTACACATCTCTTCTCACGTGGCGTCTTCATGCTTGTTGTGATGATGAATGTGAGTCACGTTCATCGTCACAACAACCTGATTGGCTGGCTGGCTCATCTGAAGAGAGTTTGCACAGGTCCTCTGTGAATCTGTACTGAAGCCACAGCCCAGAGACTGGAGAACGCTGCCCACCAAGAAATCAGGGTTACAGACAGACAGAGTAGCCTATTTGAATATTAGTCGGCTCTTGTTCTCTTGGTTATGACTCGCGTTCGATAATTTTCCTCAAAATACGACAATTTTAAGCCTCTGGTTCAATACTTTAACATTTCCCATCTGGCAACACTGCTGGGAGCTGGTCATTTCACCACCGGTCCATCTGACGGACTTTGAGATAATATTTGCTTGTTAGTTAGCGAGCTACCCAGCAAGCCTCTGAAGGACATAATGTTCACAAGATGATGTCATGGCACGGTAAAAACACATATCACAACAGCTTTGTTTTGAACTGATATCAGAAAGACATTTCGGTCCTGATTTCACAAAACAAGGTTTTCAACTCTGATGCAGGCCATTCATATTCATATTCAACTTCAAAATGTTTGTTGGGTAAGCATCTGAGCAAATCTTCATCTTGTAAGCACATCTGATTTACGCAGTAGCTAGCTAGCATTAGCGGCTGGTAGTTTGATGTTAACAATACCATTTATTGTTATGCTAAATTAACCTGCTGGCTGGTTAACTAGCTAACCATACCATCACTGTCTTGTTGTTAACACATCTGATTAGCACACTAGCTAACGTAGCTAGTAGCAGCTAGCGTTAGCGTGTTCACATTAACATCAGTGTGTTTGCTGGCTAGTTAGCTAGCTAACAGTTTGTTCAGGTTAACTGAGCTGACTCTTCTCAAGCTCCAACTCTTCATGTTTTGGAGTAGAGACTAGGGCTAAAGACAAGACAGTTTACTGTGTCACAGTAACCTACATTTGGAAACAAATCCACCTTATCACACTATTCACTTTTACTGAGAACGTTACTGAATGGATCTACAGCCACACCACAACAAGCTGACTCAGCTGCTCTCTGCTGACAGCTGCTTGATACACATTTACACTTTATTCACTAACACACAGTTCTCCATGTTCCTCCATCATGGAGACTCAGCTGCTGGGAGCAGGCTGGTGAATCTACAGTCGACGCAGAAACAGAGAGAGGAGAGAACAGCAATATGAGAGCATCCAGTTTGAACACATATGAAATTACACAAAGCTCTTCCAGGGTCGGGTGTCTTGAGCGGTCCACTTTAGTGTGTGTGGGTGTCTGTCTTTCTGTCTGTCTGTATCTATTGACGAATATGGGTTTTTGAAGGCTGATACCGATAGAGATAGTGCTGGATTGGCCAATATTTGGTGCTCAATTTTCAATATTTTTAAATTTGACCATTTTCGTGCCGAACAATTCCCTAAACATTCCAAATATTCAGACTTTCTTCTTGTCAGGATGGAAAAGCCTCTGAAACAGCATTTAGACCACGGGACACTAAAACTCTCCACTGAAACCCAGGATAATAATAATAACAATAATAACAAAGATACCGTATTTCCTCTAATAGTGGCCGGTAGTCAATTAAAAGCCGGGTCTCCGATAATGTCCGGGGCCGTGGTCGACACGAACAAATACAGTCCGGCCCCAAACACAGGCCGGGGAAAAAACAAAGGAAACAAGCGTGAATTCGCCATAGCTGCGACCGCGTACTGTGCGGCTACAGGCCGCCAAAGGGTGGAGAAATTTTTGTGGACCAACCGACCGACCGACCGATCGACAGAGCGACCGGCCGACAGAGCGAGCTCTAGAGCTGCTGGTTGCAGCTAAAAACAACGGTGGACACCGGTAAACTCCTGGCGGAAGTCTCTGCGTGCCGCCGTTGATTACCATAATTATCGTAATGCGTCGCAGTAACAAAAAAACGGCTACCTAACGAACCCCAACAGAAGCAGATCAGAAAACAAGGAGGCTTCATACTAAAATATGAGCAAATATACTTATCAAACAGAGGGAATTCGAAATAAAGGCCTGTCTCTAATATAAGCCTGCTTCCAATAAAGGCCTGGTACCCTTTGCAGTTGAGGGAAATAAAGGCCCGGGCCAATATTAGAAGAAATACGGTATTCATCATCCTATGTGGAAACTGATCCAACTGTCTCAGAGTCAGTTCGGGTTCAGGTCTTCTCATAGACAACCAGTGTAGTATTGATCAACTCTACAGTCAATATGTAACCTTTCTTTTTAGTATAGCTTGCAATTATTATTGCTATTTTTTATATATTCCTGTCTGTTTAACTTGATTTATAATGGAATTTGAATTTTCTGTGTTTTTATTCTTTTACTGTTTTTTATTTTTCTGTAAAGCACTTTGAACTGCATTTGTATGAAAATATGCGATACAAATAAACTTGACTAATCAATCAAACTGCATCACATCCATCAGATCAGACTGAACCAGATTAAATGTTAATAAAAGGACATTATCGATCACAGATATTGGTGTGACCCCAGTATGCAGTAAGCAAACAGTGATATTTATCAGATAGGAACATATCCTGCTGGTTTTATCTGCTAAATCCCAACTGTAATCCTTTAATAAACCAACCAAACCACATCAGGCCCAGATGGAGGAGAGAAAGTGTTATTGTCGTCCTCAGACTACAGAGAGAGAGATAGAGAGAGAGAGAGAGAGAGAGAGAGAGAGAGAGAGAGAGACAAGAGGGAGGTGTGGCTAGCATGGGCAGCAAGCCAGACACACACACACACACACACATAAATTCACCCATAAACACACACCGAGCAAGCAGTGACACTCTGCAGGGCTGAGAGAGAGAGAGAGAGAGAGAGAGAGAGAGAGGAGAGAGAGAGAGAGAGAGAGAGAGAGAGAGAGGAGAGAGAGAGAGAGGAAAACACAAGCCAGTCTCTCGGGACTCCGCTGTTGGAGAAACATCATTTCCTCTGGACGCTGTGTAACTTCACTGACTCTTTACTGACTTTTACTGAATTTCTACTGACTTCATCCAGACCCTTGCCAGTCTATCTACCTATCCTATCTACCTATTACCTGTCTGTCTACCTGTCTGTCTGTCTGCCTGCCTGTCTGTCTCTCCAGCCGTCTAGACTAAACAACCTGATGAAAACTTCACCAGTCGGAGCAAATACGATGGATTTTACTCTCCTGATGGATTTTCTTACTGTTTGACATCCGCCTAAAGGAAGATTTAAGGACGTTTTCCACAACTGAAGAACAGACAAAGAAGAAGAGGAAGAAGACAATCTATTTTATTCTCTTGTTGGCCTGCGATGTGACGGCTGCCTTGGGAACGCTCCTGTAACAAAATTTGATTTTATTTTTGCTTCATGTTAACTGGCAGAAACTTAATAGAGTTTGAGGTTTGTAATAATCTGCTCTCTTGGCCGGGTTTCCTTTTTTATCTCAATGGGACTTCCTATTTAAGTAAAAATAAAAAATAAGAGTATTCCAAGATTTGTTGATAGTTTGACACCAAACGAGAAGAGAGAAGCAGCTAAACTAAGACATGAAAAGGAAGTCTGTTCTAATCGATGGCCCAATCAGGACAAGTCTTTAGCTCAGAGAGCCTTGGATTGGCTAATTGGTGAAGAGGCCAGTCAATTGTTTTCTTAATTAGTTTAATTGGATTTTCCTTAGCTGTTAACCAGGTGGCGTCGACTCCAGGCTAATCTACTTAGATCCAGAACCCAGAAACATTACATTTACTGGGTGAGTTTAGTTGTGTTGAGGTTTTGTTTTGTTGAGTTTCGTTGAGGTTGAGTTGAAGTTTAGTTTTGTTGAGTTGAGTTGAGGTTTATTTTGGTTGAGTTGAGGTTGAGTTGACGTTGAGTTGAGGTTGAGATGAGGTTTAGTTTCGTTGAGTTTTGTTGATTTACACATACACACAGTTTTGTTGATTTGAGGTTTAGTTTCGTTGAGTTGAGTTTCGTTGAGTTGAGGTTTAGTTTTGTTGAGGTTTAGTTTTGTTGAGGTTTAGTTTTGTTGAGGTTTAGTTTTGTTGAGTTGAGGTTTAGTTTCGTTGAGTTTTGTTTTATTGAGTTGAGGTTTTGTTTTGTTGAGTTGAGTTTAGTTTCGTTGAGTTGAGGTTTAGTTTTGTTGAGGTTTAGTTTCGTTGAGTTGAGGTTTTGTTTTGTTGAGTTGAGTTGAGTTTAGTTGAGTTTAGGTTTAGTTTCATTGAGTTGATGTTTAGTTTTGTTGAGTTTTGTTGAGTTGAGTTTTGTTTCGTTGAGTTGCGTTTAGTTTAGTTTAGTTTTTGCTGTTTAATTTAGTTTCGTTTCATTTCATTTTGTCTTTTTAGTTTTGTTTTGTTTAGTTTAGTTTATGAATTCACTGATTAGTGTAAGGATTGATTGATTGATGGCTATGAAGCGCCTGGGCAGCCTGATGCTGAGGAGGTGGAGGGAGAAGGAGAGATGGACGGGGAGGAGGAGGAGCGAACCGTACGGAGGAGCAGAGGAGGAAGAGGAGGAGGAGGAGGAGAGGGAAAGACAAACAGACAGGAGGGAGAGACAGGCAGACAGATGGATGATGAGGAGACAAACGGAGGAAGAAGAAGAAGAAGAGGAGGAGGAGGAGGAGTGGAAGAAGAGCGAGAGGGAGAGGAAGAAAGAAAGGAGGAAGTCCGAATCGAACGTCGTGGAGGAAGACAGACAGAAGAAGAGAGAGAGGGGACGAGAGAGAGAGAGGAGGAAGTCGGCGTCGTGGATCCTGGTGGAGGATAGAGAGGAGGCGCAGGGGGACAGAGGGGGGGGGCAGGAGGAGAGGGGGGGGGGGCAGGAGGATAGAGAGGAGGGGCAGGGGGACAGAGGGGGGGGGCAGGAGGACAGAGGGGGGGGGCAGGGGGACAGAGGGGGGGGGCAGGGGGACAGAGTGGGGGGGCAGGAGGAGAGAGGGGGGGGGCAGGGGGACAGGAGGGGGAGGGAGACGGACCGGAGGCCGAGGGAGGCGGACAGACGGACGCTGCGGCGGCGCTCGGAGCCGGGCGGGACGCTGCACATCCAGCTGCTTCCTCTGTCCGACAGGAAGAGGAAGGAACTGCTGCAGAGACGGACAGGAAGGAGGAAGTCCTACGGAGAGGAGGGAGGAGACGGACCGACGGACAGGAAGCAGCAGGGGACGGACGGACAGACGGACAGGAAGCAGGAAAAAGACGTCGGGCGGATGATCAGGAGGAAGTCAGAACCCATCGGCCCTCTGGGAAATAGTAAGCACAAACAGTAAAGGGACATCTGGGGGTCATTTCATTTCATTTCATAAATTACTAAAATTTTATAACATTCATTTGATTTATTTTAATGATTCATTCATTTAATATCATTGAATTATATTTAGCCTACTTTTAACCTACAAACAGGAGTTGTTAAGGTGAACACTATAGGATTTTTTTGCTCAAGGAGTTTTGAAATATTGAGTGTGACAGGTGTCACGTCCCTGGGAGCAAAACCAATACAATGCTTTACTTAAACATTTTTATTTTTAAATTGAGCTGAAGCAACATGTGAAGTTCTTCCGTTAAATTAGATGAATAGTTCATTTGGAACCTTATGAAATGACGGAAAACAGGAAAAAACATGTTAGCTAACTGATATGAGGAAAGGGGCTCTGCAGGGAAAAAACATTTTTTTTGTCTGAAAGTGTAATTGATTTTTGTTTCTATTGGTGGCAGTTTGCCTCATTCACTCGACGACCCGGGTTCAACTCCCAACTCATGACAACAAGTTTTCATTTATTGAACTGTGAGCAAAACCTGAAGCTAACCTGAAGCTAAACTGTTTCAGCTGCTAAACTGAAGCGTTAGCTAACCTTTTCATGTGACTAACAGGTGGAAATCCAGTCCAGTTCCTGCTGCTGGACCAGAATCCTTTCAACCTGATCTGAACTTTATTCCACAAAACACAATCTGTCTCAGAGTTCGTGCTCACTTCACAAAATTTCCTGAGACTGTGTTGAAACTGCAGGAACAATGCAGGTCAGAACAAACATGAGCTGCTGTTATCGCTGCACAGTGACAAACTGAGCAGGAGCTAAACCAGGAGCTAACCGTGTGTCACGGCACCACAGCTAATCTGTAATCACAGTTTTGTCCGAGTCACACTGAGCAGGCCGACATGTTATTAGGATAAATGTCTTTCTGTGTCATTCCCTGTAATCACGGTTCTATACACACTTACAGAGGAGCAGAGGTGGGAAGTGACAAAGTAGAAACACTTTGTTACTGTATTTAAGTAATATCAGTAACGCTTTATTTTCCAGTTCCGCAATTTCCTAATAATTTCCTAGAAAGGTTAATTTCTTAGGAAGTTTCCTGGAAAGAACCATGACATTATGTTCTAATTACAGAGAACATAAAGAGTTGAATGGTAGTCTGTAAGTTCCTCTGTTTCCAAGACAGAACCATGAAATTATGTAGAAGTTATATAGAAAATTAGAAATTAACTAAAATTAATGAAGAATTCAACAAATAACTATATTATATAATTATATGAATAATGACTTCTGATAATTGACCTCTGTCTATTATTTCTCCGATAAATAGTTTATAGTTTTGCAGTTTTGCAGTCCAAGAAACTCTGTTAGCTTTCACAGCAGCATCATTTGGACTTTTTTGCTGAGTTCGGATCATTTCGACAGGTGTGAGCTCGCCATGCGGACTCGGGTGCGGACCAAAATCTTGCAAAAGGTTCGCCAGAAATCGGCGGTCTCGGTCCTCTTCCGTTCGGACCGTGACGCGGATCATGTCGGTGTGAAAACAACTTTGATAAAGTCCGAACCAAAGAGAGGAAATACCGACGTGCGTGTAAAGATTTGCTCTTTCACGGCGGGTTGTTTGGGTTTTCAGCCAAATTACAGCAAAGAGGAAGCTTGGTCGGTATTATAGCGTCTGTGGACTCAGTAACAATATTCTTTTCTCTTTTTTCAGTCGGTAAGGAGACGCTATTTTTCTTCAGACACACCCGCCGCCTCGGCCAATATTTTACAAAAACGAAGGAGTTCTTCTCGATATTGTCAATATTTTTCCCAAGTTATTTGACCCGTCATTATATATATTTTATGCCTTGAAATCTCACTAGCTAGAGAGAAACCTACCAGCCGCCCCAGAGGAAGTACGGATAACGTTGTCAAAATAAAAGTCCCCTGGAATACTACAGGGGCATTCAATGGCAAGGTGCAGCATTATGTGAACGCTCTAGTTTGATTTTTTTGTTCTCCCACCAAGATAGATGTCCAATAAGTCCGCTTGATATTCTCAGGGTTCCTACGCAGGTCTGGAAAGTCTGGAAAAGTATTAAAAATGAATTTGATCATTTCCAGGTCTTGAATAGTTTGGGAATTTGAAAAAAACGTCTGGAAAAGTATGGAAAATGTTGCGGTTCAGGTCCGATACACACATCATTCTAGCTTTCATGTTGTTG
>NW_027284128.1:2500-13376 GCF_046629955.1 Centroberyx affinis | reverse complement strand
CTCTCCAGCTCAGCTAGACTGTCTCTCAGGGCCCTCACCTTAGGGGAAGCTGCTGTATCTGGGGTGGGACGTCCTGGCCGGGTGGCGGGGCAGGATGCTGGGGCTGCGCTGGAGACGGTGGGCAGAGCCGCATCCTCTTGGTTGACATTCCTGGGCCTCTCTTTTCAAAGGGAGGAACTTGTTTTGGAATTCATTGAGGCATGACTCTGGTCCATCGTGGTAGATGTTGACTGTTATCTTAAAATCATCTTCTCCTTCCAGGGTCAGTTGTCTTTCTTTACTGATGCCTTCCTGGTGCAGGTCATAGCAGCAGAGATGGCGTTATGCCATGCAGTTGGATGTTGTGTAAAGAAGAGCAGGCTGCACTTGACTCTCTTTTCTGCTGGCCCGCTGAAGTCTGAGAGCAGGATCTCTGGGTTTTCTCGCAGGAGCTTCTCCTTTACCGCTCTTCTGGCCTTCGTGGATTTAACTTCTTCAGGGTAGATGATTTCAATTTCTGCCTCACTTTTGAAAGATGCCTCTGCTTTGGCCTGGCTTGTTTCAGCTTGGACATCCACCATGATGTCATGCATTCTGATGCTCAACTGCTATTTTTTTTTTATTTTTGGCTACTGCTAGCTAGCTTTTCCTCTTTCTTCTTGAGTTATTTTTTGAACTCTTCTCAAAGTTTTCAGAGGTCTTACCTTTCTAGTTTTCCGCCTCTGTAGTTTGTAGCTCTTTAGCCAATGAGTTTGAATCAAAAAACATACATTTTCCAGCAAAAGTTTGTCAGGAGCTCATGTTTTCTGCTTACCTTGCAAGGCAGCTGGATTCGCGAGATCACGATCACTCGAGAATCCATCTTGCCAGGCTTCAAGTTCTGCGTTTGTGGCCGAACCGCAGCGGTGCGGACCAATCAGCGTCCTGTGAGGGCAGCTGGGGGCGGGACTTAGGTGTGACGACAGCGAGCAGCGAGAAGTTCGTTCACAACAATGGCGGCTCCTAAAGAGGCTAGCTTAGCGTAGGCTAGCGAGAGTATTTCTTAATTGAAAGAAGAGCAAAGAACGGCACTGAAGGCTTTTCTGGATGGAAAAGATGTTTTCCGCTCTTCTCCCGACCGGCTTCGGCGCGAGTTTGTTTATACGGCTCGTCGATCTGATCGGTTGATAGACGGTGATAGACAGATGGTTCATCCAATCACCTGCCGAGTATTTTTTGAAAGTGCCTGCCCTTTCCAAACGGTTTCCGAGGACGACTTCCCAGATGGTTCTGTGTAACAAACCATCTGGCGAGTCAGGTTAGTTTTCTGCTGCGAGTTGCAAGAATTCCGGAAGTTGCAAGAATTCCGGAAGTTGCAAGAATTCCGGAACGTCTCGGGCTGCCATGTACTCACCCGTACTTGTTGCGGGCCTTGTACCAGTTGAGGTCGCAGCGCTCCAGGACGACGTACTCCCCCCCGCGCTCCAGAGGAAGGTCGTGAGGCTCGGCGGCCGGGAAGTCGTACAGCGCCACCACCACCTCCTCCTCTTCCTCCTCCTCCTCCTCCTCCTCGTCCTCCTCTTCCTCGCCGCCGCCGTCCTCGTCCTTGGCGGCCGGGGGGGCCGGGGGAGGGGGCCGACGAGACTGGAGGAGGAGGAGGAAGGAAGAAGGACGGGAGGAGGGAGGAGGAGGCGGAGGGAGAGGATGCGGACGAGGAAGAGGAGGCATAGGCGGAGGAGGAAGAAGAGGAAGGGGAAGAGGAGGAGGAGGAGGAGAAAGAAGAGAGGGGGGAGGAGGAAGAGGAGGAGGAGGAGAAAGGGAAGTCAGAAGAGGAGTAGGAGGAGGAGGAGGAGGAAGAGGAGTAGGAATAGGAAGAGTAGGAAAAGGAAGGAGAGGAGCAGGAAAAGGAGGAGGAAGAAGAGGACAAGAAGGAAGAGGAGGAGGAGAAGGAGGAAGAAGAGAGGGAGGAGGAGGAGGAGGAGAAAGGGAAGTCAGAAGAGGATGAGGAATAGAAGGAGGAGGAGGAGGAAGAGGGGGAGGAGAAAGAGGAAGAAGAGGAATAGGAGGAGGAAGAGAAAGAGAAGGAAGAGGGGGAGGAAGAGGAGTAAGAGGCAGAAGAGGAGGAATAGGAGGAAGAGGAGGAGGGAGAAGGGGAGGAGGAGGAGGAAGAGGAGGAGGAAGAGGTGGAAGAGGAGGAGGATAAGGAGGAGGAGGATGAAGAGGAATAGAAGGAGGATAAGGTGGAGGAAGAGGTGGTGGAGGAGGAAGAGGAGGAATAGGAGGAGGAAGAATAGGAAGGGGAAGAGGAGGAGGTAGAGAGGGAGGAGAAAGAGGATGAAGAGGAATAGGAGGAGGAGGAGGAAGAGAAGGAAGAGGGGGAGGAAGAGGAGCAAGATGCAGAAGAGGAGGAAGAAGAGGAAGAGGAGGAGGAAGAAGTGGAGGAGGAGGAAGAGGAGGAGGAAGAGAAGGAAGAGGAGTAGGAAGAGGAGGAGGAAGATGAGAAAGAGGTGGAAGAGGAGGAGGACGAGGAAGAGGAGGAGGAGGATGAAAAGGAATAGAAGGAGGAGGAGGAAGAAGAAGAGAAGGAGTAAAAGGAGGAAGAGGAGGAGAAAGAAGAGGAAGAGGTGGGGGGGGGAAGAGGAGGAGGAAGAAGTGGAGGAGGAGGAGGAATAGAAGGAGGAAGAAGAGGAAGGGGAAGAGGAGGAGGAGGAAGAGAGGGAGGAGAAAGAGGAAGAAGAGGAGGAGGACGAGGAAGAGGAGGAGGAGGATGAAAAGGAATAGAAGGACGAGGAGGAAGAAGAGGAGGAGGAAAAGGAGGAAGAGGAGGAGAAAGAAGAGGAAGAGGAGGGGTGGAGAGGAGGAAGAGGAGGAGGAAGAAGTGGCGGAGGAGGAGGAGGAATAGAAGGAGGAAGAAGAGGAAGGGGAAGAGGAGGAGGAAGAGGAGCAAGAGGCAGAAGAGGAGGAATAGGAGGAAGAGGAGGAGGAATAAGTGGCAGAGGAGGAAGAAGAGGAAGAGAAGGAAGAGGAGGAGCAGAAAGGGGAGGAGGAAGATGAGAAAGAGGTGGAAGAGGAGGAGGACGAAGAGGAGGAGGAGGATGAAGAGGAATAGAAGGAGGAGGAAGAAGAGGAGGAGGAAAAGGGGGGAAAGGAAGAGGAGGAGAAAGAAGAGGAAGAGGAGGGGGGCGGGGGAGGGGGAGGAGGAAGAGGAGGAGAAAGGAGGAGGAGTAACAACCAGCCTCCAATCAAATGTTTGTAGATTTTGACTGATTGGTAAATTACTCAAAGTGTGTGTGTGTGTGTGTGTGTGTGTGTGTGTGTGTGTGTGTGTGTGTGTGTGTGTGTGTGTGTGTGTGTGTGCGTGTGCGTGTGTGTGTGCGTGTGTGTGTGTGTGTGCGTGTGTGTGTGTGTGTGTGTGTGTGAGCGGCTACCTTCCCGTCGCTCCTCTCCTCTCCAGGAATCGGGGGCAGAGGTTTCCTGGAAACTAGAGAAGAGGAACAGAGAGAGAGAGAGAGAGAGAGAGAGAGAAACAGGAAGTGCTGCTGTGTGTTTGGCTGCGTTGTCATGGTGATGTGACCTCTGACCTGTCCCCTCCTTACTGCTGCTCTCATGCACATCTACTATATCTACTGTTGCACAGCTGAAAGGCTAACATGTGATGCACCGATGTCACCATGGCAACTTCTTGTCCATTTAGATTTAGTTTCAGATTCTACACTGTAAAAAATTATCCATATTAGAGTAAATGTACTATGTCAAGTCCAAGTCAGATCACTCCTCCCATGCTGTGCTCTGTTGTTGCTGGGCCGTCCAGAGCAGGTACAGTATGACACCGGGTACAAAAGTCAGGTTCGGGGACACCCACGGGTCCCTGTGGGTCTTCTGCTGGGTCCCCAAGCAAAATGAGGAACAATATAATTTGCAAATTCATCATTTCCTAGAAGTAATGAAGTAATTGCACACCATTTTTTAAGATAGATAGATACAGAGGTGTGACCAAGTCGACTTTGCTCGAGTCCCAAGTCAGTCTCAAGTCCCAAGTCTAAATATAGATCACCAAGTCAAGTCCAAGTCAAGTCCATGTCATTAATGTCAAGTCTCAAGTCTAAATGTAGAACAGCAAGTCAAGTCAGAACAAATCAAGAGTCCAGTATCAATTTAATATCTTAAAGAAAACTAAATATCTAGGACTTTTCAATGCAATATGGTTTTAATAGGATAAAAACTTGGTAAGAGCATCATGAGTTTGATTTCTAGAATCAGTTTCAACTTCAATAAATTCAATCATTCCATACAAATTCAGAAAACAGAATTTCAATTCAGTCGTCTGCTGGAACAAATCTCATCACTTTCAATCTGAGTCATTTACACAAACACAAGATCTCAAGTCAAGACTTTAGAAACCTTTTCAAGTCATCAGAGTACAAGTCAGAGTCAAGTCCCAAGTCACCAGAACCCAAGTCAAGTCCAGTCTCAGGTCTTCTCTTCATGCATCAAGTCAAGTCTCAAGCAGTTAAAAGTCGAATCCTACAGCTTCACTTTTTCACTTTGGCTCGGGGCCCAAGAGGAACTGTGTTGTGAAAGTGAAGTTTGGCTCACTTTGTTTTCAGCCTTTGTCAGTTTCAGGGAGTAGTCTGGTTAATTGGCGGATGTGTGTGTGTGTGTGTGTGTGTGTGCGCGTGTGTGTGTGTGTGTGTGTGCGTCTTACTGTCTCCGAACAGGTTGTACTCCTCGCAGCCGAGGGCCAGTTTCTCGGCCTGGCGGCAGCAGAGCCACACCCCCTCCTGCCAGAACTGCGGGTGGAACTTCGCCACGATCACCGTGTTGTGTCTGATCTCTGGACACACACACACACACACACACACACACACACACACACACACACACAGGCATGGAAACTCCTTATAAAGGGAAACGCAAACGATAAACTGTGTGTGAACTATAAATTAGCGACTCTCTGTTGTTCTTCTGCTTTCAGACTAGACTAGACTAGACTAGACTAGAATAGACTAGAATAGACTAGAATAGAATAGAATAGAATAGAATAGAATAGAATAGAATAGAATAGAAATGCACTGACCCTCCTTGAGGCTCTGGACCCACAGACATCTGCTGTCGTGACTGGGAGCAAATACATAGAGAGTATTGGAGTCGTACACCACCTAGACACACACACACACACACACACACACACATACACACACACACACACACAGACAGATATACAGGATGTAGGCACACCACAGATTGGTCTCCTCTATCTCACAGCAGTAGTATTGTTAGTTTTAGTGAACTAGTAATTTGTTGTTTCCCTTGATTTGAACTGCACTAGTTTACTTTTTAATAGGGCTGCAACTAACGATTAATTTCTCGATTAATGGATTAGTTGTTTGGTCTATAAAATGTCAGAAAATGGTGAAAAATGTGGATCAGTGTTTCCCAAAGCCCAAGATGACGTCCTCAAATGTCTTGTTTTGTCCACAACCCAAAGATATTCAGTTTACTGTCATAGAGGAGGAAAGAAACCAGAAAATATTCACATTTAAGAAGCTGGAAGCAGAGAATTTGGACTTATTTTGCTTAAAAAATTACTCAAACCGATTAATCGATTATCAAAATTTTAAGTCTTTTATCTTTCGGATCTCTTGTCTGTACTTTTGCACTTTTTAATTGTACATTTTTTACCTTTACTGTATTTTTTATTACTTTGAAATGACCCAGTGTATGAAATGTGCTATACAAATAAAGCTGCCTTTCCTTGCCAAGCTGCCTAGTGTTTCTCCACATTAAGACTACATTTCCCATCAGCCCCGGTGCCCCCCCCCCCCCCAGTACCTGGAAGGGGTATTTGTTCTGGCAGGGGATGATCCCCCCGTTGTTCTTGACGATCTCCACACATCTGACCCGGCTCAGCTCGATGGAGCCCTTCCTGCACTTCTTCTGTTGACGACAACACAACAACATGTAAACAACAACAACGACGACATCATCATCAAGACAATTCGCCCTGCTATCAAGACGATGCACACACACACACACACTAACACACACACACACACACATACAGGGTCGCTACAGCGGTCCACAGCTTCCTGCTTATTTGAGTTTTGAATGAGGTTTTGTTAAGAGACTCTCCCTCTCTCTCTCTCTCTCTCTCTCTCTTCTTCTTCTTTGTTCGACTGATGGGTATCAACATGATAAGAGTGTTAGAGAGGAAACAAAAGACAAAGAGAAGGGTGGTGTGTGTGTGTGTGTGTGTGTGTGTGTGTGTGTCAAGGTTATCATTGTGAACTAAAACGAAGACGAAGACTAGAAGTAAAAAAAAATAAAACACAAAAACAAGATTAAAGAACTAAAAATGAATTAAAACTATCTTGTCTACTTGTAAAACTACAATAAAATAAATATTAAATATTATAAAAAAGAGAAAATTTTGGCTATTTTTACTGAACACTAATTGAAAAAAATCATGTAAATACAATTTTAAAAGAATTTACGATTTATTAAAAGTGCCTGTTCTGAACTTCTATCATTATACCTTTAAAAAAAAAAACACCAACCCAAACAAAAATACTAAAACTAGAACTGAATAACTAAATAAAAACGAAACTAAAACATTAGTAAAAATAAATAAATACATGAATAAATGAATAACTAAATAAATAAATGATAGAAATAAAAACAAAAACTAAGACACACTTAACACTAACTGAAACTAAACTGAAATAGAAATAAAAATTGAAAACTACATAAAACAAAGTATATAGAATAGCCTTGGTGTGTGTGTGTGTGTGTGTGTGTGTGTGTGTGTGTGTGTGTGTGTGTGTGTGTGACCTCTGCTCTTCCGTCATAGTAGCAGAGCTTGGCCCTGGTCAGGACGAACAGCCTCTCCTTGTAGTTCAGCGGCGACGTTCTCTTCTTCTGCTGCGACCGCTTGATCAGCGTCTCCTCCAATAGCGGCTCGGCACTCATCCTAGCCCCGCCCACGCCCGCCGGCCCATTGGTCCTCGAGCCGGGCTGAGGGGTTGTTGTTTTTTTTTTTTTTTTGTTTGTTTTTTTTACATCCAAAAATTCGTTTGACCGATCACAACCTGGGAAAAAAATGACAAAAAAGTAAACATGTTTTTGTCGCCCACGAATGATGTCATCCTCATCTGGGCCAATCAGGAACCAGTGTCACTTTGTTTTGAGCTGTCATTGTAGCTGTCATATGTAAAATGCCGTCTCACCATTACGCAATGCCAAATGTTCATGTCCCGTTAACCGTCATCACACATTGCCAGTTGCTAAATATGCAACCTGCAGAGTCATTCCTATGTTCCCAGGGTCCTAAGTTCCCCAGATTCATATGGCACATAATGGGAACATGACAAAGGGTCCTATGTTCCCCAGTTCTAGAGTTAGGGTTAGAGACCTTCAAAATCAAATGAATTGATAACCATTGGTTTTGCTGTGTTTATATAGCTGTTTTGAAGCCTTGTTCCAATAAAAAACCTTGGGAACATAGGACCTTGGGAACATATCCTTGGGAACATAGGACCCTGGGAACATAAGACCTTGGAAACTTAGGACCCTGGGAACATAGGACCCTGGGAACTTACGACCTTGGGAACATAGGACCCTGGGAACGTAGGACCCTGGGAACATAGGACCTTGGAAACTTAGGACCTTGGAAACTTAGGACCCTGGGGACATAGGACCCTGGGAACTTTGGACCTTGGGAACATAGGACTCTGGGAACATGGGACCCTGGGAACTTAGGACCCTGGGAACTTAGGACCCTGGGAACATAGGACCTTGGGAACATATCCTTGGGAACATAGGACCCTGGGAACATAGGACCCTGGGAACATAGGACCTTGGAAACTTAGGACCCTGGGAACTTAGGACCCTGCGAATGTAGGACCCTGGGAACTTAGGACCCTGGGAACATAGGACCCTGGGAACGTAGGACCCTGGGAACATAGGACCTTGGAAACTTAGGACCCTGGGGACATAGGACCCTGGGAACTTTGGACCTTGGGAACATAGGACTCTGGGAACATGGGACCCTGGGAACTTAGGACCCTGGGAACTTAGGACCCTGGGAACATAGGACCTTGGGAACATATCCTTGGGAACATAGGACCCTGGGAACATAGGACCCTGGGAACATAGGACCTTGGAAACTTAGGACCCTGGGAACTTAGGACCCTGTGAATGTAGGACCCTGGGAACTTAGGACCCTGGGAACGTAGGACCCTGGGAACTTAGAACCCTGGGAACGTAGGACCTTGGGAACTTAGGACCCTGGGAACGTAGGACCCTGGGAACTTAGGACCCTGGGAACATAGGACCCTGGGAACTTAGAACCCTGGGAACATAGGACCTTGGGAACTTAGGACCCTGGGAACGTAGGACCCTGGGAACTTGGGACCCTGGGAACTTAGGACCCTGGGAACGTAGGACCCTGGGAACATAGGACCCTGGGAACTTAGGACCCTGGGAACTTAGGACCCTGGGAACGTAGGCCCCTGGGAACTTAGGACCCTGGGAACTTAGGACCTTGGAAACTTAGAACCCTGGGAACATAGGTCCTTGGGAACTTAGGACCCTGGGAACATAGGACCCTGGAAACTTAGAACCCTGGGAACATAGGTCCTTGGGAACTTAGGACCCTGGGAACGTAGGACCCTGGGAACTTAGGACCCTGGGAACGTAGAACCCTGGGAACATAGATACACTCCTCAACCGGCAACCAAGAAAAACAGCAGTAAACATGTAAAAAGCACGGCCCAGCAAGAAGTCATGACAATAACCTTCATCCGACACACACACACACACATCACCCGTGTTTGGTTAAAACATTACATTTTAACTACATTCAAAACAATTCAGTAAATCTTCTCCAGTTGTGTCCCATGTCCCTTATCTATTTATTCTTATAAAAGTTTCAGCCGTCCAAAAAAATCTGTCCAAATCAGATCGGCGATGTCTGAGATTTTGCGGGACACATGGACGAGTGAACAAATGGATCAAATTTCTCTTATATATTATGTAGTTTATTATTATTATTCTTAGGTATTATTTTGAAATTTGGTCTCGGTGGGCTATGTCGAGGCAGTGCTGTGCATTATGGGAAATGGCGGACTTGTAGCCTACATGGCATGTTTCTGAGACAGTGTATGTGGTCGGGATTTCCTCCAAGGTTCTGCATTGGTCACGTTTGGTCTCGAGATGCAGGTGAATGCAAATGAATTGGAATAACTTGTTGAGGCGGTTTGGGTTGGTAGAATCCCAAACGACAACAAAATATATAAAACATAATTTTAACAAGACTTCACTCCGCCTCAGCGTCACATCTCGGCATAAAAAAAAAAAACCCGACTTTCCCCTTTTTCTTATTTCCCACTTTGTCGCGTGTTTCACATGTCCGACAGCATTTGAACGCAGCAAAGGGAGGCGACAGACGGCTCCCAGCTGCGCGCTCCCGGCGCTTTTTGCAGCGGCGGCGCGGGCACGCGGCGCTCTACACCTGCTCTCAGGTGCTTTTTTTTTTGTTTCATTTCGGGTCAATTAGTGTCAGAAATCACGTTTTGAAAATCGAAATTCTCATTCAAATCCCAGACTGAAGAAAAAAACACTTTAGGATTCCTATAATATAGGATCTTATAGTGTGTCTATGTTATCTATAGTGAGATTATATAGTGACTTTATATAGGCTACCTCGTGTTTTTTTATCTGGTATATCACTATACGAGATTTCTATAATATCCCGACACGGACTTATAGTTTTACTGTGATCTTCCTATAGTATTCTTCTACAATGTATTATAGGATTACTATAGGAGTTTCTCGACAGTCTGGTCGGCGCGCGGCTTGTCAACACGGGGAGCGATTCGGTAACAACTTATCTATAAATAGATTATGAACTAACATGAAAATTAGAAGCAGTTGTCTTACCTTCGGTCTTTGTTAGTTTCAGCTGAGTGTGTGTTGGAGTCTCGTGTGTCGGTTTGAATCAACTCAGGAAATAAAGAGAGACGGATTGACACACACTGCAGAGGCATACGAGGAAGTGAGAGGCATGAGTGTGTGTGTGTGTGAGAGAGAGAGAGAGAGAGAGAGAGAGAGAGAGAGAGAGAGAGAGAGAGAGAGAGAGAATGTGAAGGGGAGAAAAGCAAGGTCCAACACATAAGGAAGTGGTGGGACTGTGTGTGTGTGTGTGTGTGTGTGTGAGGTCAGTGCAGTATTGATCATTTGACAAGTCAAATCAGCCGAACAGTCCAGACTGTGAAAACTTCCTCCAAAACAATCCAGTTTCACCTCAAACTCACTCTTAAAGTCATATTCTTCTGAAAAATAAGAAAAAAATTAATTAAAAAAATTCTGTAAACTGGGTGAAGGAATTCCCAGTGCAGTTTCACTTGTTTCAGGAACTTTCAGGATCTCAGTATCTTGAAAGAGAGCAGGATGAGACAGAGACAAGTTGATTAACGGAGAGAAGAATCAGGTGATTGATTGATGTATTGAATGGCACAGAAATCACAATAAATGCCAAACTCCTCATATAAATCAACTCAAGAAACAAAGATACTGCACACATTTCATAGTGCAGTAAAGAGGTTTTTTTTATCTGTTTACTTGTCTGTCTGTCTGTCTGTCTACATGTTTATTTTTATTTTTTTGGGGGGTTATTTTATGTAGTTTAACTTAACTTTTATATGCCTCCCTGTGTGTTAACAGTATGTTTCCTTGTGCCTTGTGCATACACATTTGCAAGTGTGTGTGTGTGTGTGTGTGTGTGTGTGTGTGTGTGTGTGTGTGTGTGTGTGTGTGTGTGTGTGAGAAACAGAGAGAGCAGTTGTGGTTGTAGATCTGTGTAATGATGACTGATGACTTGAAGTTCCTCTGCATGCACACTGAAACTACTGAGGCACTG
>NW_027284127.1:7500-15000 GCF_046629955.1 Centroberyx affinis | reverse complement strand
GAAAGCTTTCCAGTTCTGAGAAATTTAAATTGTATCCTGAAAAAGTGCCAAATCCATGTAGCGTGTGCCTGGGGAAGACAACATGTTTGGATATATATAGCAGCCGGTCATCTGCATACAGAGATACTCAGGTCTCAGTGTGTTTCTATGAACTGAGGGACTGTGAGGCCATAAAGGATAACACCAGTGTCATTTTAGGTTTTTTTTGTTATTGTCCATGAAAAGTCTAAACCCACCAATGTATTTTCCAATCAGAATCTGCTACTGTCTGTTCTACTGCAGGTTTGAAGTCACAGACCTCCACTGTTTTTAAAAATACATTAAAAACATCTTAGAGACAAAGTGCTGCCTTAACACAGTCTTCTGCCTGCCTGTCTGTCTCCCTGTCTGTCTGTCTGTCTGTCTATCTGCCTGTCTGTCTGTCTGCCTGTCTGTCTGTCTGACTGTCTACCTGCCTGTCTGTCTCCCTGCCTGTCTGCCTCTCTCCCTGCCTGTCTGACTGTCTACCTGCCTGCCTGTCTGACTGTCTACCTGCCTGCCTGTCTGACTGTCTACCTGCCTGTCTGTCTGTGTACCTGCCTGTCTGTCTGACTGTCTACCTGCCTGTCTGTCTCCCTTCCTGTCTGACTGTCTACCTGCCTGTCTGTCTGTGTACCTGCCTGTCTGTCTGACTGTCTACCTGCCTGTCTGTCTACCTGCCTGTCTGTCTGTCTAACTGCCTGTCTGTCTGTCTCCCTGCCTGTCTGTCTGTCTACCTGTCAGTTTGTGTACCATGCCTGGATAACAGACTCCAGAACAGCGATGAGAGCTCGCAGAAACCAAAAGAAACTCTGGAATAAAAACTCCTCTGGACGGAGGAGCAGGAGGGAGGAGCAGAGAGGAGGTGAGTAGGAGGAGGGAGGAGCAGAGAGGAGGTGAGGAGGAGGAGGAGGAGGGAGGAGGTGAGGAGGAGCAGAGAGGAGGTGAGGAGGAGGAGGAGGAGGGAGGAGGAGGAGGGAGGAGGTGAGGAGATCACAAGTCTTGGTCTGTCTGGGTAAGTGTCTCCAGGCTACTCTTAACCAAGTTCTCTTAAATAATTTAGGAGTTCAGAATATTCTTACGACATAGAAACATTATTGCGTAGGTCTCAGTCTTATTTTTAAAAGTACAATTCAATTTGCGTCACTTTCTTTATACATAAGGTGACATTTTACTGACCAGAACAACCTGGAAGATATAAATATGGAACAGTGTCCTCCATAACATCGCCATGGTAACATGGACAACACAATCACCATAGCAACAGCCATGGAGCAGGACAGGAAGCCCTTGGTTAGTTCTCGCTATCTAATGAACTAAAAAAACAACTAACAAACTGTAACTCCTCCCACTCTGTCAGCAGCTGGAGCCATAGACGTGGTGGAGGAGAGAGAGGAGGAGAGAGAGGAGGAGCAAGAGGAGGAGAGAGAAGAGGAGAGAGAAGAGGAGAGAGAGGAGGGACCAGGTAGGAGGCGTAAACCAAATCTGGACTGAAACAGAGCCAGCAGGGCCTGTTATCCCTTTCTTAGAGCTGATTGGTTTTAAAGTTTATTATATTCTTAACTTTTTTGATATATGTAGTTTTTATTATGATGATGATGATGATTATGATTATTTTTATTAGTAGTAGTAGTAGTATGTGTTTGACTTGATATTCACATCCAGTTTCTGGAGTTTCAATACAGACAGACACTGTTTATCTGCTCGAATTTTATCGTTTTAAAAGGATGGAGAAACTCACAGTGTGTTATGTGTGTGTTGTGTGTGTGTGTGTGTGTGTGTGGTGTGTGTGTATGTGTATGTATGTGTATGTTAGACACCGTGTTGCGTCGGTTCTCCAACACGATGCGGTTCTGCTTGGTTCTGCTGTCGGCTCTGCTGGACTCTCTGACTGCCTGGCTCAATGGTCTCTGTCAGGAACACATCCACATCTCCACCGTCCTCCACATCGAGCGCTGCATGCTGACGCAGCAGGCCAAACAGGTATGCACTGTGACTGAACAGGTATGCATTCTGTGGCTAAACAGGTACGCAGTCTGTGACTAAACAGGTACGCACTGTGGCTAAACAGGTACGCTTTCTGTAGCTAAACAGGTACGCACTGTGGCTAAACAGGTACGCAGTCTGTGACTACACAGGTACGCACTGTGGCTAAACAGGTACGCAGTCTGTGACTAAACAGGTACGCACTGTGGCTAAACAGGTACGCAGTCTGTGACTAAACAGGTACGCACTGTGGCTAAACAGGTACGCTTTCTGTAGCTAAACAGGTACGCACTGTGGCCAAACAGGTACGCACTGTGGCCAAACAGGTACGCACTGTGGCTAAACAGGTACGCTTTCTGTAGCTAAACAGGTACGCACTGGCCAAACAGGTACGCACTGTGGCCAAACAGGTACGCACTGTGGCTAAACAGTTACGCTTTCTGTAGATAAACAGGTACGCACTGTGGCTAAACAGTTACGCACTGTGACTAAACAGTTACGCTTTCTGTAGCTAAACAGGTACGCACTGTGGCCAAACAGGTACGCACCCTGTGGCTGAACATGTACGCACTGTGGCTAGACAGGTACGCACTGTGACTAAACAGGTACGCACCCTGTGGCTGAACATGTACGCACTGTGGCTAGACAGGTACGCACTGTGACTAAACAGGTACGCACTGTGGCTAGACAGGTACGCACTGTGGCCAAACAGGTACGCACTGTGGCCAAACAGTTACGCACTGTGACTAAACAGTTACGCTTTCTGTAGCTAAACAGGTACGCACTGTGGCTAAACAGGTACGCACTGTGACTAAACAGTTACGCTTTCTGTAGCTAAACAGGTATGCACTGTGGCTAAACAGGTACGCACTGTAGCTAGACAGGTACGCACTGTGACTAAACAGGTACGCACCCTGTGGCTGAACATGTACGCACTGTGGCTAAACAGGTACGCACTGTGGCTAAACAGGTACGCACTGTGGCTGAACAGGTATGCACTCTGTGGCTAAACAGGTACGCACTGTGGCTAAACAGGTACGCAGTCTGTGGCTGAACAGGTACGCAGTCTGTGGCTGAACAGATACACAATCTGTGGCTAAACGGGTACGCACTGTGGCTAAACAGGTATGCATTCTGTGGCTAAACAGGTACGCTGTCTGTGACTAAACAGGTACGCAGTCTGTAGGTAAACAGGTACGCACTGTGGCCAAACAGGTACGCACTGTGGCTAAACAGGTACGCACTGTGGCTAAACAGGTACGCACTGTAGCCAAACAGGTACGCACTGTGGCCAAACAGGTACGCACTGTGGCCAAACAGGTACGCACTGTGGCTAGACAGGTACGCACTGTAGCTAAACAGGTACGCACTGTGGCTAAACAGGTACGCACTGTAGCTAAACAGGTACGCACTGTAGCTAAACAGGTACGCACTGTGACTGAACAGGTACGCATTCTGTGGCTAAACAGGTATGCACTGTGGCTAAACAGGTACGCACTGTGGCTAAACTGGTACGCACAATCTGGCTAAACAGGTACGCACTGTGGCTAAACAGGTACGCACTGTGGCTAAACAGGTACGCACTGTGGCTAAACAGGTACGCACAATCTGGCTAAACAGGTACGCACTCTGTGGCTAAACAGGTACGGACTCTGTGGCTAAACAGGTACGCACTGTGGCTAAACAGGTACGGACTCTTTGGCTAAACAGGTACGCACTGTGGCTAAACAGGTACGCATTCTGTGGCTAAACAGGTACGGACTCTGTGGCTAAACAGGTACGCACTGTGGCTAAACAGGTACGGACTCTTTGGCTAAACAGGTACGCACTGTGGCTAAACAGGTACGGACTCTTTGGCTAAACAGGTACGCACTGTGGCTAAACAGGTATGCATCCTATGGCTAAACAGGTACGCACCCTGTGGCTAAACAGGTACGCATTCTGTTGCTAAACAGCTACGCACTGTGGCTAAACAGGTATGCACTGTGGCTAAACAGGTACGCACTGTGGCTAAACAGGTATGCGGTCTCTGGCTAAACAGGTACGCACTGTGGCTAAACAGGTACGCACAGTGACCCACTTGTTCATTCATACGCTCAAGAACTACATTTCTTATACACACATTCCCCTACCGCCATCCTTTTTGCGACCTTAGCCTATATCAAAAACCTTAATGGTGTTTGCATCCAAGAAGCTGGCAGGACGTCCGGCACGCCAAAGTCCACATGTTCCACATGTTCCACATGTTGCGTGATAGAATTGTTGAGTCTGCAATTGGGGAGCAAGCTGGAAATTAACTTCTGTCCAAAATGATTTTAGCCGTCCTCTGGATTTCCTTCTAGTGGATCATTGACTGGTTAGATATTTTTTTGGCTCTGATCAGACGTGATCAGTTGATACTACTGAACAGATGACAGATGGATGCTGACTGAAGGGGAAATTGTGCACACCGGTAACTATTTCCTGTTGGGGGGATATATTGTAAATAAGAATGCTGAACGGAGGTTGTGACTTAATTTTTGGGTTTACCTTGGATGTTAACTTTAGGAACTTGTAAATATACCTTGGGAAATACATTTATGGAGTTTCACTTTGATGATATTTTACACTGAACCATTTCTAATTTCATTACACTATTAAATGAAGCATCGCGTTAGTTCAGGCAGGGCACGGACGTCACGCGTTGCTAGTCATCTACCAGCTGATCACCACACACACCAATCATACTCCATCCTCATAACAAGGCGGTCTATTTAAATGGCCTCCTCCTACACTGATTCCTGCTTCACAACTGCTGCACACTCTGCTGCTTGGTAAAGCTTTATGCTACTGCTGCTGTTCCTGGTCATGTTGCTGCTCCTACCTGCTACAAGTTGCCGCTGGTCGCGCTGATTTCTCGGGCTCAAGATGTCTCATTTTCGTCAGATGAAGAATCTCTAGAGGCAGCACCATCGGCCTCCAAACCCGCTGTCGGAGCTTCCATCTCGCAAAATACAGTCTTGTAATACCGCTTCAAGAAGGCATTGTCAAGGAAAGAATGGCGTTTGCGCGACTCATCCTGCCGCGACACTGCCGCGACTCTCACAAAGGAGCGAGAGTCCGAACTCTGATTACTTCGAGCCGACGGCCGGTCATTATATCCAGCTCTCACTCGGTCGTGAATGTCCGCTTCAAGCCTGGAAACCGGCCTTTTCCTGCCAGCGTCAGCGGCCATTAGACCCCACCGCGGACCAGGGCATTCCCATGGGATTTCATTGCAAACAATGACGTCATGGCGCCGATAAGGATGCTGGGAGTTGTAGTTCCCATTGCTCCACTTCACCTAAGCTGAGTATTTGCATTGAATATTTGCTCTTATTATGGTGCAAGCATGCATCATTATGGCTGGCTGGGCGAGCTCCATTTTCGATTCAGTGTTGCTGTGTATTTAAGCATAATGCTGACATGCTGCTGCTTAGCTGGGATTGTAAGCTTGTACTACAATTGCTTGTTGCTTTACATGGGTCTGCAATAGTTCAATGCAGCCCATTTTAGTGAGAAGCAATTTTTTGTTTTGGGGGATTTTTTGCGCTCCTTAAAGAATCTCTCCCTTATATTCGACTGGACTCTTGATATTGTCTCAGCTCAAAGCCATGAGTGCATATAGCCTAATTGATACTATTGCTGTCGTCAATAAATTGCATATGTCATAAGAGATGCTGCATAAGGTGGTTGACTGGGTTTCACTGCTTTGATTTAGGTAGTATGACCTCACACGGGATGCATGCCTGCATCCCTCCCAAGAAGCAGTAGGTGATAGCTGAGGTCTGCAGCAGGCTTGCTGCTCACATAGATATTTCACATAACTGTAGGATGGCCTCTTTCAGGATGCATGCTTGCATCCTTATTCTTCAGATAATGAATTTCTGAGGTCTGCAGCAGGCTTGCTGCTACACATAGATATTACACATAACAGTAGAATGACCTATCAGGATGCATGCTTGCATCCTTTCATGTAGGCTCGTCTGGTGCCACTGCTTGAGGTCTGCAACAAGCTTGTTGCTACACATTGATCTTTCATTATTGATCAGCTGGTAACTTACTAAGAATCGGCTGCACCAGTTATGTTTGCCATATGGTTCTGTTTGGGGGATTTGCATGGCGCCCCTGCTATACCTTCAGCATGCTTGCCGGGTAAGCAGGGAGCTGCTCGAGCAGGGCCATATCCGCCAAATATAACTGTATTACCATTAGTTGCAATTAATGGTTTCATCTGTGACTAAAGTGTTCCTGACTGAAATGAAGCATCGCGTTAGTTCAGGCAGGGCACGGACGTCACGCGTTGCTAGTCATCTACCAGCTGATCACCACACACACCAATCATACTCCATCCTCATAACAAGGCGGTCTATTTAAATGGCCTCCTCCTACACTGATTCCTGCTTCACAACTGCTGCACACTCTGCTGCTTGGTAAAGCTTTACCTCCACCTCCCCAGCCTCCACCTGTTATAGTCTATGCAATCGAGCCACGGTGGCTCTTAAATGTCAACACTACTGAGTATTGCTGCTCTGGCTCTGCTCTGTCCACTCCCATGGGGGGATTTGCATGGCGCCCCTGCTATACCTTCAGCATGCTTGCCGGGTAAGCAGGGAGCTGCTCGAGCAGGGCCATATCCGCCAAATATAACTGTATTACCATTAGTTGCAATTAATGGTTTCATCTGTGACTAAAGTGTTCCTGACTGAACTTGCATTGAATACTATTGTTACTACTAATCAGTGAAATCAGCTGGTGTAGTGTTTGGTTGGAATGAAAACCTGCAGACTCTCGGCCGTCCATGGCCTAACCCTAACTTCAGAGAAACTCCACAGAGCCTGAAGCCTCCAGGTTTCTCAGCAGGTTCCTCTGAGCAGACCATGAGAGTTTGAATCAAGCTGGAAAGACTTCAAGGACAAGTGTGGACAAGAGGCTCCAACTATTATGGCTGTTATAGTCAGTCTAGCTAGAGCTCCATACTGCATGAACCAGAGAGCTGCAAGAATCTACAAGATCAGGCAGGAGCTGAAGGCCCAGAAGAAACAGAACAGGGAGGCAGCGAGGAACAGAAACCCCCTTCTTCAAAGCTGAGGGCATCTTAGGCATTTTTTTATGCTTTATTAGATAGAGACAGTGTGAGAGAGAAACAGGAAGGTATAGGAGAGAGAGAGGGGAGGACATGCAGCAAATGACCGTGGGCCGGATTCGAATCGAGACTGAAAAAGGAGAACCATGAAGCATACTGCCTTCACAGCAAATCCCTTTGGTTTCAGAAAGAAGCTGCGAGGACAGAAGCATCCGGAGGAGCCTGACAAGCAGAAGAATTCGGGACAGTGCAATATCTTGATAGACCTCCACCAACCACACAAACACCTCAAGTTCAGGTGAACTCCTGAAAGAAGTGCAGGATGTTGTGAGGAAGGCAAGTTGAAGCTCGAAGTTCCTTCTGGTCTGTAAGAACTGAAGCATCAAGAGTTT
>NW_027284127.1:0-2500 GCF_046629955.1 Centroberyx affinis | reverse complement strand
AAGCTCAGACATGATCATGACATGTGGACTGAAGCTCAGACATGTGGACTGAAGCTCAGACATGTGGACTGAAGCTCAGACATGTGGACTGAAGCTCAGACGTGGACTGAAGCTCAGACATGACCGTGACATGTGGACTGAAGCTCAGACATGTGGACTGAAGCTCAGACATGTGGACTGAAGCTCAGACATGTGGACTGAAGCTCAGACATGTGGACTGAAGCTCAGACATGTGGACTGAAGCTCAGACATGTGGACTGAAGCTCAGACATGACCGTGACATGTGGACTGAAGCTCAGACATGTGGACTGAAGCTCAGACATGTGGACTGAAGCTCAGACATGTGGACTGAAGCTCAGACATGACCGTGACATGTGGA
Organism: Centroberyx affinis; assembly: GCF_046629955.1. Lineage (NCBI taxonomy): Eukaryota > Metazoa > Chordata > Actinopteri > Beryciformes > Berycidae > Centroberyx > Centroberyx affinis. The sequence continues at coordinate 2,121 of NW_027284127.1, read as the reverse complement.
CTGAAGCTCAGACATGTGGACTGAAGCTCAGACATGTGGACTGAAGCTCAGACATGTGGACTGAAGCTCAGACATGACCGTGACATGTGGACTGAAGCTCAGACATGTGGACTGAAGCTCAGACATGTGGACTGAAGCTCAGACATGATCATGACATGTGGACTGAAGCTCAGACATGTGGACTGAAGCTCAGACATGTGGACTGAAGCTCAGACATGTGGACTGAAGCTCAGACATGTGGACTGAAGCTCAGACATGATCTTGACGTGTTTCACCCTGCAGTCACGCAGCGTTATGCAGCTCCACATGAGTCTGGATGGAACCGGTTCTCTGTCATGTGGCTGGAACACTGCTGCTGGTTCTGCTGCTGGTTCTGCTGCTGGTTCTGCTGGAGGTTCTGCTGGAGGTTCTGCTGGAGGTTCTGCTGGAGGTTCTGTTGCTGGTTCTGCTGGAGGTTCTGCTGCTGGTTCTGCTGCTGGTTCTGCTGGAGGTTCTGCTGGAGGTTCTGTGCTTCATGGTGTAGGAACCACAGCCAGCAGGGAGGCAGAGTGAATCTCAGTTCTCTGTCAGATGTTTTGATTGGATGGAATCAACTTCTTCATTTTGCAGCTGCCAGAAACAAATCACATCAGCAGGGAAACGATGAAGCACTGAAATCTGATTGGCTGTTGTTGTCCCCCCCCCCCCCCCCCCCCCTCCCCCTCCAGGTCGGAGACAGTGTGTTATCTGGTCATAGTCTTGAACCACATGGTTTCTGCCAGCTGTCTGACGCTGGTTCTTCCTGTTCTGGTTTTCCTCTGGGCGACGCTGTCCGTCCCACGACCCAGCAAGACCTTCTGGATGACAGCTATCATCTACACCGAGGTGCACACACACACACACACACACACACACACACACACACACACACACACACACACACACACACACACACACACACACACACACACAAACACAACACACACACACACACACACACACACAGAAGGACCTCTGGATGGTTGTACTGGACAGGATGGGTTCTGGAATGCAAATTAAAAATAAAGTGAATTTCCTGTCTCTCTGCCTGTCTGTCTCTCTACCTGTCTACCTGTCTGTCTCTCCAGGTTACCATAGTGATCAAGTATTTCTTCCAGTTTTGGTTTCTTTCCGTTCAACCAGAAGTTGGAGTTGGAGCGTTCCAAACCTTTTCATCCTCCGAACATCCTGGAGTGGAGAAGAAGGAGGGATACGTTCTGTACGACCTGCTGCAGCTGCTGGCTCTATTCTACCATAGATCTATACTGAAGGTACCTAACTCTATTCTACATAGATCTATAACTCTATTCTACCATAGATCTATACTGAAGGTACCTAACTCTATTCTACATAGATCTATAACTCTATTCTACCATAGATCTATACTGAAGGTACCTAACTCTATTCTACATAGATCTATAACTCTATTCTACCATAGATCTATACTGAAGGTACCTAACTCTATTCTACATACTGTATACTGTAGATCTATACTGAAGGTACCTAACTCTATTCTACATAGATCTATAACTCTATTCTACCATAGATCTATACTGAAGGTACCTAACTCTATTCTACATAGATCTATACTGAAGGTACCTAACTCTATTCTACATACTGTAGATCTATACTGAAGGTACCTAACTCTATTCTACATAGATCTATACTGAAGGTACCTAACTCTATTCTACATACTGTAGATCTATACTAAAGGTACCTAACTCTATTCTACATACTGTAGATCTATACTAAAGGTACCTAACTCTATTCTACATACTGTAGATCTATACTGAAGGTTCCTAACTCTATTCTACATACTGTAGATCTATACTAAAGGTACCTAACTCTATTCTACATATGTAGATCTATACTAAAGGTACCTAACTCTATTCTACATACTGTAGATCTATATAGATACAGTACACACACACACACACTGTTTCTGTATAGATAAAATATTGATATATAGATGTAGCTTTAAGGTCAGACTGAACTACTGGCCTTATTCTACAATGGAGCTATACTGAAGGTATATCAATATATCACACACACACACACACACACACACACACACACACACACACACACACACACACACACAGA
>NW_027284126.1:0-29695 GCF_046629955.1 Centroberyx affinis | reverse complement strand
TGTATGTGAACAGTGCCCGGAGTCCATTTCTTATTAAATTGTTCCTCAAAGCTGACGAAACAGAGGGGGAGGGGGTTAGAGAGAGAGAGAGACTATGTGTGAGTGTGTGTGTGTGAGAGAGAGAGAGAGAGAAAGAGAGAAAGCAAATCCACCTCTTCCCATCTCCCATCTCATTAATGTTTCAGTGTTTCCTCTCACAGCGGGGGCTTATTAAAGCCACATTAGCGTTTACATTACTGACCAACACATGCTGTACAAATCAACCTCATGGTTTCATGCAGTGTGTGCATCAGATCTGTAGCGAATTCTACAGTTGGGTTTCTCTGCGTGTCTATTTTGGTTCTGAAATATACCCATATCTACTACCATGTGTCTCTTTTAATGTAGCTTTGCTGTACCCAAAATTTAGCTTTTGGTGCACCCTGTTCCCCAGTCACAGCGGGGCAAAAGATTCTCCTCAGAGGCACAAAAAGAGAGAGATTTTTTTTTTTTTTTTTTTTTTTTACCGGATTACAAGATGAAAGTGACAAAAAGCCAGAGGCCGGACTCACACAGCAGGATTAGTGGGTTAGCGCGCTAACTTTGGGTTTAACTCTGTCTCATGAAGGGCTCACTTTTCAGCGGGGGTAGGTCGCCATGGTAACTTGGGCTGAACACCTGACCTGCTCCGGAGGTGGTTATGTTCAAAGCCCGCCTCCTCACCAATCAGCTCTCTGGAAATATAGACTTGGACCCTTGGACTGATTTTTAATGGCCTTTGTTTACAAATCACAACATGAACAGAAAAATTGCATTTTAATGAATGAGGGATGTTTGTAGGCAACCGTGTTTAGAGACCAACAGAACCACTTTGTTTTCCATGATGATTTATTAGATCAGAGATAAAATACATATTTGGAGCGTTTCCAGGTCATTCACCCACTCTTTAAATTAGGGCTTCAAACAAATAGCAGGTAGTTTACACTGGTGGACTATAGTGATTAATAATGAATGAAAATGTACTGTTGCATATTAAGCGCGCTGAAACTCTTTCATAGGAGTCCCGAGAGTGATCGGTGCAACAGATTGCACTCATATTCCATCACCGCAGCCCTGGGGAACACGGCAGACTTTGTGAATATGAAATCTTTTTCACGGCCTCGATGTGACGACACAGTATTGTATCAAGGCAAAGTTTGACCACTGTGCCTTAATGGCAGGGCAGTGATAAGCCTATTTATTTACACTGTCTGCAGTTTTCCTCCTGCAATCCTCTCTAGAATTGCCAGCAGCAACATTGTCACTTTTAGCTGTAATAATGTTTTTGTGTTGCTCATATTTATTCATTATGGTAGTTTGTTCGACTTGAGAGAAGAACGCAAATGTTAGTAATCCATTTCTTTCCCAAACCCATTTTACAGTCTACTTAATGTGTTGAAATTGTTGGCAACATATGTTTACATAATCCCACAATTATTTATAGTCTATTGCTTTTATTGTTTGATTATTTTATTATTTTCTACTAGTTTTATCTGAATATTACTTTTTGCCCCTGCAATGACCTACTTTCCCCGATAAAGATCGATAAAGTTTCATTTTATTTTGTGTGATCTTAAATAAGCTGCTCTGGATCTGTTCATGTTGCATAGTGATTGGTTATTTGTTACAAACCCCGCCCCTTTTCTGTAAATGCTCTCATGCTGAATTGGAAAGTCCTGGGTTGACAGAGCCAGTTGATAACTGCCTTCGTGAGACCCCATGAATGTCATTATTAGGTTTTGTGAAGCCAGCTATCACAAAGATACCCTGACTGATGAATTGGCTTTGTAAATTTTCAGGCTTAGCTTCAAATCCTACACTATGCCACTATGAATAAAATACAAAACAACAGTTATGATTTTTTTTAAATTAATTCATCACAGTTAGGCTTATCATGTTATAATGTACAGCTCTGTTTTACAGCAATTTTGTTACCTTCCGTTGTTTTTAAATGTGCTTTATAAATACTGTATTTCCTTTAATAGTGGCCGGTAGTCAATTAAAAGCTGGGTCTCCGATGATGGCCGGGGCCGTGGTCGACATGAACAAATAAAGGCCGGCCCCAAATACAGGCCGGGGAAAAAAACAAAGCAAAAAACAACGGTGGATACCGGTAAACCCCTGGTGCCTGTTATATAATGTAACTGTAGTTTGTAGTAACGTACAAGTGCCACAAGATGGCCGTATGTCACAAGACGGCTCAGCCGGCGGAAGTCTCTGGAGCATGCTGTCGTTGATTACCGTAATTATCGGTAATGCATTGCAGTAAGAAAAAAATGTCTACCTAACAAACCCCAATAGAAGCAGATCAGAAAACAAGGAGGCTTCGTACTAAAATATGAGCAAATATACTTATCAGGTTTTTGAGCAGCTATTTGAAAGAGGCAACAGTAAGGGTAAGTGTCATGGAAGTGTGACACTATATAGCCAATAAATAAAACTTAAATAAAGTGATATAAGTATGTTATTACATTATCGGCTCCAGTTATTATATTTTCATGAATTTTTTTTTAACCCAGCTCATAATGTAATAACCAGCCAATAATGTAATAAGTTATTACATTATGTGCAAAAAGTTATTACGTTATTGGTTCAGAAAATGTATTACATTATTGGCCAGTTATTACATTATTGACTTTTATTACATTCAGAACGGAAAAATTATTACGTTATTGGCAGTTATTACATTAACAGTAGTTATTACATTATTGGCTGCTACAACACTAAATAGAACAAAAAGACTCCATGCACACTGCCTTGCAATACATAGAAATGTAATGCTGAGCTTTTGGCCTTAGGCCATCATCAGAGCAAAGTGAGTAGTACACCAAACACACAGAACAAAAATACCACTACACAGGTGGACACGATCGGTTCAATGCCAGGATGTTGTTTGAATGAGTGCTTTGGCAGGACACAGACCAGAAATTAGAACTTAAAATGGGACACTAGACAGAGGTCAGCCTTTAAGATTCAGTATTGTTTAAAGCTGTGTATTGAAAATGATATGCAGCATGTTGAATTTTTTTAAACTTTGCATGCTGTAGTGTAGAGCACTGCATTGGGATTGGGATCCAGTGGGTCCTGCGGGATCCAACGCAAATCTCGCGGGAGCGGGCGGTTTTAACGTTGCTGCGGGCGGGAGCGGGCAGACAAAAAATAAACTGCGGGTGCCGGGATTTAACCAGAAGGATGGAGACGGAGTCAACAAATGCAGTTGAAAAGAAAATCAAAGCAGGTCATTACAATACCAAAGCAATGCAAGGCAAGTCTGACATTTGGACAAATGTCTCAGTTGTCAGTTGTCACTAGAACGTAATTTCGCTACTAGAGGACTGCATTGGGATTGGGATCCCACGGGACCTGACGCAAATCTCGCGGTAATGGTCAGAAATCCAGCGGGAGCGGGCAGGAGCGGTATTAAAAAAACAGTCTCTATTGTAGTGTACAATATGGTTAGTTTACAGGGTTGTCGGTGTGCTGAACAGAATTCAGACATACAATAGATTGTGTACGGGTACGTGTAAGGTGGTGCCACTCAGTATTTCAAAGTTAACAAGTACAGATCCTGTACAGACCCACGGCACGTGTGTTCAATTCAGTTCAATGCACTGAAGCATTACGATGCGCTTATCGGTTAAATAATTCCACTAATGTCACTTAGATACCACAGATAATAACGTTACCTGAGGTTAAAGTTTATAGGGCAACGGAAGACATTAATGTATGTAAATTAAAGAGTAACTAAACCCCAAACCCAAATCTGTGGTGAAGCCTGACACCTAATGGTGAAAAGTAGGGTACTGCACTGGTCATCTGCTATTGGTTGGTCTCTGTGCCCTGTGATGTCACCCTCTATAGAGTACAACAGGTGGTGACATCACCTGGCACAAAGGCTAGCCAATAGCAGATGGCCAGTGCAGTACCCTACTTTTCACCATTAGGTGTCAGGCTTCACCACAGATTTAGGTGGGTTTTAGTTACTCTTTAACAGCAGAGAGTGAGGCTCAGTGTGTGTGGGAGCAATGTTCGGCTAGCGCGACACGTTTATGGGTTGAATTACCTATTCCGCCAACATCACATACTACAGGTAATAACGTGACCTACTGTTAAGGTTTTCAGGACCGCATGTGGATGTCTGTAAATTGACAGCGAAGAGTGTGGCTCTGTGTGAAAACCAATATGGCATTATCAGTATGGGACTGAATGTGCCGTTTAGCCCATAGGCGAGAGGCCATCTCTTAGTCAGAGACGCCCTCTAGAGGCCATCTCACGAAGTGTCATCTCACTAAAAGTTACCTGACTGACTGACTGACTGACTACATGACCTGAATTGCGCCATGGGAAAAACAGCTAGTGGTGATGTACCATGCATTTTTGGGTCCATTTTGTGGTTGGGTGGTGTATTTGTCTTACCTTGCGAGGCAGCTGAATTCGTGAGATCACAATCACGATCACACGAGAATCCATCTTGCCAGGCTTCAAGTTATGCATTTGTGGCCGAACCACAGCGGTGCCGACCAATCAGCGTCCTATGAGGGCAGCTGGGGGCGGGGCTTAGGTGTGACGACAGCGAGAAGCGACTGTTCGTTCACAGCAATGTCGGCTCCTAAAGAGGCTAGCGTAGATGCTGCTATAACATCAGTTATTTCTGAACTGGAGAGTATTTCTTCATTGAAAGAAGAGCAAAGAACGGCACTGAAGGCTTTTCTGGATGGAAAAGATGTTTTCGCTCTTCTCCCGACCGGCTTTGGCAAGAGTTTGTTTATGTGGTTCGTTGATCTGATTGGTTGAAGTTAGCCCGTGATAGATAGACAGATGGTTCATCCAATCACCTGCCAAGTATTTTTTGAAAGTGCCTGCCCTTTTCCAAACAGTTTCCAAGGACGACTTCCCAGATGGTTCTGTGTAACAAACCATCTGGCGCGTCAGGTTAGTAGTTGTCTTAGTATTGTCTTATGGATAACCGGACAAATATATGTCACATAAATGTGACGTGATGTTGAGATATTTCCAGCACGGCTAGAATAGAGTTTAAAAAATTGTTCAACTATCTAAAACATCAACAGTAAAGGTTTTGGTGTCAGTCCCTCACAATTAAACAAGGGCTTCTGTCTAGACTCATCATTTTGCACCAACGTTCAACAATCATACAGGGAGAAATCCATCGACTTGGCATTCTTGGACTTGATAATCAGCCGCTGTGTTTTGAGGAAGGGGCCACCTACATGTGTAACCCACAGTTGAATGCAGCAAGTTCACGCCCCTTCTCTGGGGGTTGTCAAAAAGCATTCTGGGAAATGTAGGAAATAACTGTAGGGAAAGTAGACATGGCAGGTTGAGGGAAAGTGAGTAATACAAAAAAGTAAATTACAACACTTCCTCACCATATTGGGATTGATGACATATAACCAGTGGTGGAAAGTAACTAAGTACATTTACTCAAGTACTGTACTTAAGTACAATTTTGAGATACTTTACTTGAGTATTTCCATTTGATGCTACTTTATACTTCCACTCCACTACATTTCAGGTTAGGGTTAGGGAAATATTGTACTTTCTACTCCACTATATTTATTTGACAGCTTTAGTTACTTTTCAGATGGAGATTTGAGAGATTTGACACAATGGATAATATAACAAGCTTTTAAAATACAACACATTGTTAAAGATGAAACCAGTGGTTTCCAACCTTTTTGGCTTTTGACGTCTTACAAAAAGCAGTGTGTAGTCAGGGTCACATTTCAGATGTCTATGAGTTGTTAACAGCTCCACCAAATAGTGATTTTTCCCTCTAAACCTCACATGGTTTCATTTCAATAAATGTTCAAATGATCCAGTATTTAAGCAAAAATCAAAGATTAGAGAAAAAGTCCAAAAACTGAAAACAGATTTGTGTATCAGAACTTTGTCTGTTCTTCTTCCCTCTCCCATTAATCATCTCACGACCCCTCAGATTTATCTGGTGACCCTTTGGAGGGGCCCTACGTTAGGTTGGGAACCACTGGACTAAACTAGCTAACTGTATATAAAGTAGTTCAAACTAGCTCCACCTCCAGCAGCTACAACAGTAACATGCTGCTTACACACTGATGCTTCAGTATTATTAATCTAATGATGTCATATATAATAAAATATCAGTCAGAGGGGCCAAACCACTACTTTTTCTTTAATACTTTAACTACATTTTGCTGCTAATACTTATTTGCTTTTACTTAAGTAGGATTTTTCATGCAGGACTTTTACTTGTAATGGTGTATTTTTACATTGCTGTATTGGTACTTTTACTTAAGTTAAGGATCAGAGTGCTTCTTCCACCACTGCGTATAACAGTGTAACAGAGTATCAGGGGGTGGAATTTTCCTTCACACTGTGGATCAGCACACAAAATGTGTCACTGGCCTTCTCATGGGTCAACACTTAAGGAATTCATTAACACTCTTAAAATAACCTGTGTTGAATTAACATAGAATGTATTGCTCCTAATTAGTTGCACAATATGTCAAAAAATAACCAAACGTAGTAATAGCCTTTCACATCTGGATGAAAAAAAAAAAAAAATCAAAATACATCTGTAATCTTGGACATTTATTTACACATTGCTAGCTGACCTTTCACTATGTATGTTTTTTTTTTTTTTACTGTGCTTATCCTTTTTAGCTTATTCTTCCAGCGGCACATTTTGCACGCTTTGCGTTACCAATGGATGCGGACGCGTGTGTGTGTGTGTGTGTGTGTGTGTGTGTGTGTGTGTGTGAATGTCAGTCTGAACGTGTGGAAACGAGGACAGAAAATGGCATAATTGCTTGGCATTTGACTGTATGGAAAGATTTAGCGTTTGGAAGCAGGAGCAGAGGTGGGGAAAGGGGGTGATGGAGGAGAGAAGAGGATATCGGGGTGGGGGGGGGGGGTGTAGGGGAGATGAAAGCAGTTGAGAGCAGAGCCGATGCTTAGGAAAGGAGGCCAAGCAGGCACAGGCAGCGTTGGGTTCAAGATATTAACATAATACTCATTAGTCGTTACTCATTTCAAAAGTAATACTTTACTTTTTACTTTTTACAGTCATTTGGAACTGCTTGTTACATTACTTCTGACAAATTGCACAGAACAGTCTTAGAGTCTTAGAGTATTTTAACTATGGTCAACTATGGTTCCAATACCACCAAATGTTGCATGCTACCTCAGAGTTGACCTGTGCACATATGTACCAAATTTGTTTAAGGTAGGCCAACAACTTCCTGAATTTTGATTGTGGCCCATACGGTTCAGAAGTTATAGGCCAAGACGTAAAGTTGCTTGTTATAGCGCCACCAAGAGGCCAATTGACGTGGATTTCGTAACCTGAGTAGCGGCTGAGACTTTGGACCTATCTGCCAAGTTTGGTCGCTGTAGCTCTTACGGTTTCTGAGATCCAGATACTTTTAGGGCAGAAGAAGAAGAAGAAGAAAAACAGATTAAAACAGACAAAAACTAATTAAAAATAATAAAGAACAATCCTAGAATAAAAAGCATAAAACAAGTACAAGTATGAAATAAATTGAAAATAATAAAGAACAATCCTAGATATAAAAACATAAAACAAGTATAAGAAATATAAAACAAGTATAAGAAATAAAAGAAGTACGAATTAATAACAATGGTGTTAAAATAAAAATAAAAATCAGAATAAGTCAATACATTATAATTCAACTACAATGATATTTAGAGGAGGTGAAAAGTAACATGTTTTTTTTTTTGTATTGGTAACTGTAACATTTTCATTGTAATGTGTTAATAACTGGCATAGGAAAGGAAGAAAGGAGGAATAAATACAAGAGGAGAGGGAAAAGCTTAGGCGAGGAAGAGGACAAGGAGAGGTAATTGGAATTGCTAGCATTGGCCTTGACTGCGCACACACACACACACACACACACACACACACACACACACACAGCACAGACATTGATTTTGTTTCCAAGGCAAACAGCAGGATCTCTATACATGCTGCACATGTAAACCTTTCCTACGCTCTAAATTATTGAACACCCATCTCTCTCACACTCACCCACACATACACACATAATGAACACATGTACACACACACACACACACACACACACACACACACACACACACACACACATACTCCCTCCCACCACACATCGACGTAGCTGATTCGGTCGATACTTTAGGAGTCTCGTGGGAAATAGTGCATCTATGGAGACACCAAACACACACTCAGCCACACACACACACACACACACACACACACACACACACACACACAGCGCTCTCTGTGTCACTTTGCATGCAGGCCATGGAGCTGCACGCCACTTATCTGGAGAGGAAGAGGGAGAGATGACAAAGGCTTGAGATGGAAGGAGAGAGAGAGAGAGAGAGATAGGAATAGGGCGCTGGATGGAGACAAAGTATGAAAAGTATAAAAAGAGAAAAGAGAGAAAGGGAGGGACGGGCGCTAGGAGGAGAGAATGAGAATAATAAACAATAGGCAGAGTGCAACGGGGCATTAAATGGTAGGGTGTTGCATGGATGGACAGATAAAGGGAGGGAGGGGAAAGAGAGGAACCCAAAAGTAAGAAGAGGAAGCGAGGGATACTTGAAAAAGAAAGCAGAGGAGAGTGATACAGGCGTTGTGAGCCCAATCTATAACTGCAGCAAAAAATGGAATAAAATTAAAAAGTAACCAATAAATTGTATTAGGCTTCTGTATAATGTTTCTTGTGGATATTGTCAAAAAACTCATGATATGATTTGATTTCACGATGCGTTTCAATATAATTTGATAGTCTATTAATTTTTTTTCACCCAGACCTAGTTATACTTATTATCAATTGCTCTGGACTGAAATTATAAAACTGTATATGTGTATGTGTGTGTGTGTGTGTGGGCGCGACCATATCAAGAACTTGCAGACAGTCTTCTGTCCTGTTCCCCTCTGAGACAAAGCAAATTAAATTAAACTTTTTATGTGTGTGTGTGTGTGTGTGTGTGTGTGTGTGTGTCCAGGGCTTGCAGACAGGCACCAGGGAGTTGGAGGAGATGGGAGTGAAGTTCTGCCACAGTCTGCTCTCTGTGAGAAGAGACGTGACGACGCTTTACAGCAGGAAACTCATCAACCACATCGACCTGGACCACAACGTCCTGGACCACAAGTCACACAAGTAAGACGCCATTTTGGTGTGGGCTTTGGAGTGTGTGTAGATGTGTCTGTGTGCGCACATACACACGTATAATTGTGTGTCTGTGTGTGTGGTCTTGTGTTTCTATATTCAGTATGACCAAATGTCCTCAAAGGAATTTAAAAAGTGAGGACAACCCTCCAAAGTGAGGACATTTTGCTGTTTCCTAGGGGAGCGTATCTATGTTCCCAGGGTCCTATAGTCCCAGGGTCCTATGTTCCCAGGGTCCTATGTTCCCCAGATTTATATGGCACATAATGGGAACATGACAAAGGGTCCTATGTTCCCAGGGTCCTATGTTCCCCAGATTTATATGGCACATAATGGGAACATGACAATGGGTCCTATGTTCCCAGGGTCCTATGTTCCCCAGATTTATATGGCACATAATGGGAACATGACAATGGGTCCTATGTTCCCAGGGTCCTATGTTTCCCAGTTCTACATATGTGCTCTCCCAGGATCCTATGTTCCCAGGGTCCTATGTTTAACCCTAACCCTAAAAAGCCCCTCTGTTCTGTGAAACAGTTGTGGTCAGAGCTCTGGGTAAACATCTACACACAACCAACCTAACCCAACCCTAACCCTAACTAACCATATTATGAGAATACAGAGCTGGGGAACATCTTTTTCAGGTTCCCATTATATGCTATATAGAGCTGGGGAACATAGGACCCTGGTAACATAGGACCTTGGGAACACAGGACCCTGGGAGAGCACATGTAGAACTGGGGAACATAGGACCCTGGGAACATAGGACCCCGGGAACATAGGAATGACTCCCTCCCTAGGGTTAGGAACTGGGTTTAGGGTTAGGACACAGAACTTGAATGGATAGAACGAATCAACATTCCTGAATGGTCAGAACGGTGGCCATTTTTATGTGTACCGTTGGTTGAGTTCATCTGTTTCTGCCGATGTCCATTAGCTATTTATAGTTAGCGAACACTTTTAACTTTTCTTCTCCACTAAAGGTAGGTTAAGCTACGTTAGCTTATAGCATTTAAGGGGCTATATTAAGTTAAAGGTACCTGTTTGATAATGCTAATATACTGATTTTGATGAGAAGAGTGAGAGAAGCACAATCTTTGATAATGCTACGCTAACCTTGTTGCTAACGCCAGCGTTCAGTTGAGTTTTGACAGTTTGCTAAGCACTCACGCAACAGACACATCTACACATTTCTCAAGCAAGTGTGACAGACTTCACGGCTTTATTGCCCAGATTTATGTTGTCACCATAGCAACTAACCCTTAAAATTCCATAGTCACCGTTTTATGCTGTACACATCAGGGTATCCAATTCCGGACAGCATATGCCCAAAAAAATCACAATCATATACCAATATATTTAATCCTGTACTGTTTTCGCTGAAGTTTCTCATAAATGAACAATCCTCCATCTGTCTTTTTTTTTTAAAGTTTAATATCGCTTTCACCTTAACTTGTAATTGATTTTCTTCCAGTCCCTGCAAATGGATGATAGCGCACCTATTTTTGAGATTCAAAATTCTTATCCAATTACGGACTTACTTTCGTCCGTGTCGGTGTATTCATATACTCGATATTAACCCTTTATTAACCCTTCCTGTACCTTCACAATGTTACAGATACTTGTAAGAAGTGCAGGCTATGTACTCAAAGCTCTTATTTTTCCATTTATCAGCCAATACAGATTCTCTACATGAAGTAACTGTCGCCCAAAGTGGGATTTAAGGCTTGTTCGTGACTAAGTTTGTAACTTAGTGTTTTATATGCTTAAATGTGTATAGATATGTATGAAATTTGATGTTAGTCCTAATAAACACGACGTTTATTCACTTTACAGACTTTATTTGGTTCACAGCTACAACATTTAAGTTACCGCCATGGCTTCCACAACAACCAAAAGCGCCACCCTGCGCATGCGTCTCCACGATCAAGGGAAACCACATTTTACCGTAAAGAACAGAATAAAGGGGAAATACATGTTAACAATCTCCCTATACTTTTTAAGTAAAACAAAAAAAACTTAAATTTTAAATACTTCCAAAACAAAGGCATACAGTGACTGTAAACAAAAACAGTTCTTGAGTTACATCCTGTGAGTATTCAGAATGAGTTTGATAAAAGCTGAATAACTATGCAAACAAAGTTTTCAGTGCTTTCAATAGTCCATGTAAACAAAGTTATTAGTACAGATTCCATAGTCCTTCACTGAGTGCTTTCAAAAGCACTAGAGCCGATGCTCCCTTTTTGGTTAGACAGTCAGCGAGTTGGGTTTTTGTGTCTGACCAGAGCACCTTCTTGATTTTCTTGCTTTGTATGAGCTCTTTAATGCTGCTTATTTCCAAACGGAGTCTTTTCTCTGTGACCTGTTTTGTTGACTTAAGAGCATCGAACAGAGAGTGATTGTCGGTCACACAGACCAACGAAGGAGCATTCAGTTCAGCATTCCCAGTAGTGAGCTCAGAAAAGAAAGTGGCTAGGAAAATGGCATTGTCTATTCCATCTGACATAGCAAGGGTTTCCCCTGCAAGAGTGCTCCGTACCACACGTCTAATTCTCTTGGATTGCCAACAGAGAGGAGAAAACTTCCCTCTTTCTCCCATGAGAGCAATCAAAGTTCCCCCCTGTGTACCTCCATCTGGAAGATTCCCAATGGAAGCGTCACTGAAAACAATCAAGTTCAGAGCATCATTGTTTCCCAAATACTGAAACCCGAGGGTCACCTTTTCAGACTTGAGCTTACGGATGACTTTATTTGCTTCATGAATAGACTGCACTGTAGCATTTTTTGTATTAGATGCCAAACTACAAGCGTCAAACATAACATCAGGTCTGGTCTGCTTAGCAACCCATAGGATCTGTCCTATTTTTGACCTAAGCTGCTCTTTTTCAGGTTCATTAAGGGGGGCATCCCTCTGTATAGCACATGCTGCTTGCATGTGAAGAGGTTGTAGATTTTCAATGTAACTGTGCTGATGTACCCGTACTACACCATCAACAGTAACAAAATCCATATCTACATAGCAGAAGTTTTCATGCTCTTCACGTCCAACAAGGAACGCAGACTTCAGTAGGGGAATCACATCTGTTGAAAAGTTTTGTGAGCCTGCCCAAAGAAAATCATCTACATGACATGCAAGTACTCCAGTAACCTTAAACTGCTCATCTAACCAATAAAAGACTGCTGGATCCACCTGCGACATTTTACCACCTGTGCTCAGCATGATTTCCTTCACTTTGTTATACCAGTACAGTGATGCATCTGCAAGACCATATACACATTTCTTTAATTTCCATAGAACACTTTCACTGCCTGCCTCAGGAGGGGGGCGAATATAAATATCCCTGGACAGCTCCATGCCCTGCAATAATGCAGATTTGATGTCCATAGAATGGACTTGCCACTGATTTTGACAGATTACTGCTAACAATAGCCTAAGAGATTCTGAAGCACAGGTTGGGGAATCTTTCTGCAACTCTTGGATATCAAGCTCTTCAAAACCTCTGGCTACGAGTCGTGCCTTAGGCACAATACCCTTGGAAGTTTCTCTGAGACTACAGACCCATCTGGTGGAAACACACTTTTGACCTGCATCTTCAACTTCCTCAAAAACATTATTATTGTGCCAATTCTTTATTTCTTCCTGTTTAGCTTCATCAAATGAAATGTCTTTGGTGATAAGTACATCTGCATCCCTGTCTTCTGATTCAATGTTAAGACTATCAACACATGACATATCAACTGACTCCTTTTGTCCATCACTGCCATCAGGTTCAAGATGTTGCAGGTTATACCAATTTTTGTTCTGTCCTGTAGCTTTACCTGCTCTGCCTAAAACTCTGGCTCTGTGTAGAACACACTCATCTCTGTTCATAAATGTTACAGTCTGTCCCGTTCTTAACTTTACACCTGCAAAAGAGACAGGGTTAACACAAACATTGTGCTCTTTTTCAATTTGTGTCACATTATTTTGTGTCGTAGGTGGATGTACCACTTCTCCTGTATTCAATTCCCTGTCACTGATGTTGTCCTGTTCATTGTCTGTATTCTGTTCACTATCTGAGTTATCCGCCGCATTGTTTACGATGCCATTCTCACTTTTTGTCTCTCCGTTAGCATCATCTTGTACAGTTTGCTTATCCTGATCCTGTGTGTTCACCTTACAAAGCCTAGAGTGATGCACTCTAACAAGAATTCCACCATGTCTTACAAATACAACAGCTCCATCCTGACCAAT
This sequence comes from Centroberyx affinis, assembly GCF_046629955.1. Lineage (NCBI taxonomy): Eukaryota > Metazoa > Chordata > Actinopteri > Beryciformes > Berycidae > Centroberyx > Centroberyx affinis. The sequence continues at coordinate 16,273 of NW_027284126.1, read as the reverse complement.
AACTACTCCAGGTCCCTTCCACTCTGTACAGTCTGCTCATTTGTAATATACTTTGTCTCCTGTCTCATATTTGTCATCTGTGGATCTGAGCTGCTTACGCAGTGCCCTCCTTATCCTCTCTGAACATTCAGCTTCAGTGAATGCTTTCCTAGAAGCATGTAAAGCCGAGATGTGTTCTCCTACCCTAGTACTTACAGTAGTACCCTCTAGAGCAGGTAGCTTATCCACTAATACACAGGGGAGGTTAGGATTCTGTCCGAATACTAGTTGATGTGAACTGTAGCCATGAACATTGAGCATACTGTTATTAGCCATAAGTGCCCAGTCTAGAGCAGTGTGCCAGTCACATCCATTTTCTCGCTTCACCTTCTGGATGATCTCGGTGAGTGTTTGATTGTGTCTTTCCAGTAGCCCGTTGCTCCAGGGACTGTATCCTGCTGTTGTTCTTGTCTCTATGTTGAAGTTTTCTGCCATGTCTCTGATCTCTTCATTATTAAATTCTCCACCATTGTCACTGTATAGTCTCTGGGGGGGGCCATGGACACTTATCCATGTGTGAATGAAGGAGTTGACTATTTCAGAGGACTTCTTTGTTTTCACAATGTTTCCTGCGCTGAAACGTGTGAAATGGTCGATAATATGGAGATACCATACACCTGGTTCCAACTCGTGCAGGTCCACTGCTACCGTTTCATTATACTCCGAAGCTAAAGGCAAACCCACAGCAGGCTTTGGCTTTGCCTTGCTGTACCTCCGGCATATGTCGCAGTCATGTACTATTTGTTGCAAAATAGTAATACATTCTTTCTCTTTATTTCCTGAGCTGTGAATGAGCCTCTGTAGTCTGTCTGCGGATGCATGACCAAATTGTTTATGAAGCTTCAGAAGAACTTTGCGTTTCTCATCTCGAGACATGTTTTCTGTCACTGTAAGGACCTCATCTTCAGTTTGACCCTTTTCGTCTGAGGACATGTTTTCTGTCACTGTAAGGACCTCATCTTCAGTTTGACTCTTTTCGACATCTCTGATGTCTACACAGTAGTGCCCGGAACTAGTGAATTCAAGAGGTACAGGTTGCTTGAACATCACAGCTCTGTCATTTTCCATGTCCAAAACAGTTCCTGCCTTTTTCAAGGATGTTTTACTCAGCAGTAGTGGGATATCAACGTGGACTACTTCAGTTTCAACATGACATTTTGTCTGTCCTATTTTAGCAGGTAGTTTCACTTTTCTGGTGGAATATACTAAATTTCCATCTCCAAACCGAAAAGGTCTACAACTGGGGATTTCTGTTTGCAACAACTGATCCACTTGGTCTTGGCTGAGGTCATTAGCGTAGCTTTCTAGCCATTTCTCTCCACATACTGTGCGGGTACAAGCAGTGTCAATAATTGCTGATCCCAAGGATTCAGCCAAGAAAATTTCTGAGTCAGACATGGAGGCTTTTGTAAACAGTGTGATGTTACATTCTTCTACATCTTCAGTTAGTCTTACTTGTTCACTCTTCTTGTGGGGGCAGTCTTTAGCCCAATGAAATGTGCTCTGACAAATGGCGCATCTTGATCTCTTACCGAATTTGTCTAATGGATTAGTACCCGGTAATGGCTGCCTTTGTTGTCCACTCTGTAACGTTGCATTCCGTTTACCTCTTCCTGGCAGTCTCTGTTCAGTGAAGAACGCTACGTCCTGGTTCACTTGTATTCCGTTTGACGAGCCTGTCATTTTTCCTCCAAAGATTCTTTTCAGTGCTGATTTCATAGAGGAGAACATTAATTCCGTGCACGCTGTCAATGCTAGTTGCCTGTTTTTTTCGTCTAGACAAGCCGTGTTCAACAGCTTAAAGGCTAACACAGCATCAGGAAGTGTCATGTTATACTTTTTCATCCGGTTGTATCGCTGTTCAAAGTCGATAATATAGTCCGCCATAGAAACAGAACTGTCTTTTGTAATGCCATCAAAATGAGAATACGCTTCGTATGCGCGATCTTTTTCCTCCTTCAGGAACACGCCGTCCAATTTTGCTAACAAAGTTGCCATACCGTTATCACTGTCCAATTCTTCTGCAGGTATTTCCATGGCTGTTTCCCTGGCTCTTCCTTCAAGCCCCAAAGCAACAGCAAGGGCCTGTTTCTTTTTGTCGAGTTCTGTAACCCGCGTCCAGATATTGACTTCATTTTTCCAACATTCGTGTGGCCTGGCTTCGTCAAACTTTGGCGGAACTTTATAACTAGCAGCCATCCTCTGCTACAAATGTTAGTCCTAATAAACACAACGTTTATTCACTTTACAGACTTTATTTGGTTCACAGCTACAACATTTAAGTTACCGCCATGGCTTCCACAACAACCAAAAGCGCCTCCCTGCGCATGCGTCTCCACGATCAAGGGAAACCACATTTTACCGTAAAGAACAGAATAAAGGGGAAATACATGTTAACATTTGATACCTAGCTTCTGAAATGTGTATGAATTTAGGGCACTTAGCTTTCGGTTGGGAACTCCATATAAAAATGCCGTTAAACACCTGAAATTACGCGAGTGACCGAGTGGCCAGAATTGGATACAGTGTCCGGAATTGGATACAATTCTGTTACTACTGTTTACCATAGCAAACAGTGGAAGGACCGTTCTATCCATTTAAATTCTGGGGGTTAGGATTCAATTTAGGGTAGGGTAAGGGTTATGGTTAGTTTAGGAGTAGGATTTAGGTTCAGGGTTAAGATTAGGATTGATTAGATTAGTGGTTCTCAAGCCTGATCCTCAAGTACCACAGCCTTGCTGGTTTTCTATCCTACCAGCTAGTTAATTACATTCAGCTGGTGTAATCAGGGGCTGAATGAGACCTGGGATACCAGGTGAATGTAATCAACTACCAGGTAGCAGAGGTGGGAACTTGCTACTCCTCACTGAGCTCCTCGCACAGTCGGAGTAAGCAATAGTCGAATTAAGGCATGTGGAGTATTCCGATCTTAGTCGCATTATTGAAGTGCATTGTAGACATGAATACACCTTAATCGCACTATGACGTCCTATCGGAGTTTTCGCAGCATTTTGCGACACGTACAGCAATCCAACTGCTTGATGACACACGCTCTAGCTTCCAGCGAGTGTTGCGCAACTTGTTTACAAAAGAAAAGATGACTGCCACCGGTAAAAAGAAGAAGACGAAGAAGAAGACGACCCAACATTTTGTCCCTACCACAGTAGCAACATGACAGAAAGGGTTTCAGGTTAAATTCCGGAGGGAAACTCGGACGTGGGACATAGGGACGTAATGTGGGTGTACTTCTTCAGTCATGTAAACTGGAATATGAATGGAATATTCTATAAGCAACTCATGTAAACACCTTAATCGAAATATTGTCTTATTTAGAATAAGGTCAGTAGTCGGATTATTGCAGTCCATGTAAACGTAGTCAGTGACATTGCTTGGGAGGATAACACTGCCAGACTGCTGGGCAACATGGATGTTGCTGAGGAGAGGAGGACAGCAAGACTGGGCCGAGAGAGGTTGAGATTCGGAGGTATCATCGAATACACATTTCCATAAATGAACCGAGAAATGTTTGCCAGTGATCCTGGTTTCTCCACAGCTTGGACAATGGGAATGTGGCGATGTCCTGCACTGTTGGTGGCACTGGAAAGCTAAACAGGGGTGAAAGTAGCAGCACAATACAATACAAAATAATGCTATACTATACAATATGTGTCATCAATTGTTCCAAATGAATGCATCATGATCAGGGTTTGGAAGTAACAGATTACATCAACAGTGAACATCAGGTTTTGATGTCAGTCCCTCAGAATCAAAGAGCAACGTTCTGAAATTGTTTGGTACAGTTTCAATATATGAAGCTTTTTTTCCCGAGCTATACCTCAGAAAATAAGTTGAACACTTGTTACAGTGTGGTATACAGCATCACAAAGACATGAGCACTGGCCTTTGACCACACACACACACACACACACACACACACACACACACTCAGACACACCTCATAGTTCTCGCCCAGATATGCTGTGGTGTGGTTCCCTTTCCTCCGTGATTGATGTGTGCTTCTAAAGTGGAGCTGAATGGCTTCTATTGATTTTCACAGTCCCATTCAATCTCCTCAGTGAACACTGACAACAGAAGATCTGGGGAGGTCTTTCCACCTGAATACACACTCCAGGTTTAGCTTCTTTTTTTTTCTCCTTCCTTCTTTATCTTCCAGTTTATTTATTGTTTCATTTTTAATCAAATTCTTCTCCCGAGTTGTCTTCTTTGTTCCTTCCTTCCCTCCTTCCTCCCCCATATTTTTAATCAATTTCAAATATTACACATTTTCTCCTTCCTTCCTTCCTTCCTTCCTTCCTTCCTTCCTTCCCTCCTGGCTTTCTTCCGGGTCCTTCCATCTTTCCTTCCTTCCTGTTCCTTCCTTCCCTCCTTTTCTTCCAATATTTTAATCCATTCCTTCCTTACTTCTGTCCTTCTGTCACTCTTGGCTTTTTTTCCGGTTACTCTCTTCGTTCCTTCATTCTTTCCTTCCTTCCTAACTTCACCCCTTCCCTTCTTCCTGGCCCCTCCTTCCTTCATTGTTTCACCTTTTGCTTTCTTCCTGGTTTCTCCTTCCCTCTGCCTTTCACCCCTAGCTTTCTCCCTTGTTTCTTCCCTTATTTCTCACTCACTTTCCTCATGTCCCTTCCTGCCTTCCTTCCATTTATTCCCATTGTTTTTTCCCCCATTAATTTCTACATGCTACCACATTTTCTCCTCTTTCTTCCTTTTTCATCCAACCTTTTTCCATCCTTCCTTTCTTTCCTCCTTCCTCTCCTCCCACTCTCTCTACACAGTACTTGTTCTAGGTGTGCTGCACCATCGTCAGAACTGCCAAGCACTATTATTCATAAAATGTCATCCATCATTTAAATGTGAGTGAAAGAAGATCCAAAACTGATTTCTTGTCATTTTCGGATAATTACATGCTATGGTTGGAATATTTATTGCCATGGCATTGATGTGTGACTATAGCCAGCTCTCTCCCTCTCTCTCTCTTTTTTTTCCTCTTCGTTTGTCCTGCATGATCATGGGCTTTTTTCATTCTTATTTTACATTTTAATGGATCACTCGCAACTTACAGCAATAAGGATTACCTGATATAGTTTATGTCGTACATAATAGTATCTATGGACCCAACAGAAACAGGCCAGTGTCTCATCTTTGGTCTCAATGCATTAAGAAACTCTTCTGGAAAATGAGAAATTATACTAATAGATGTCTAGCTATTAGTAAGATTTTTCATACATCATTAGGTCTAAACATAATATCTGTGAGAATGCAGAGGTTGTCATGTTTCACTTTGTATTTCCGTGTAATTTGAGAAGAAATTGAGAAAAAAAAGAATGGGTAACACTTTACAATAAGGGTCACTAAGTTAGGGGTTAGTTCATGCTTAATAAGGGTTATTTAATGCTTAATAAGTTTGTAATTAATTTGTAATTTACTAATGGTGTTCATGTTAACTAAGGTATTAATTTATTTTTATTATTATTTGTATTTTATTATTTAATAGTTTATAAAGATGACTTAAATATTGTATAAATTAATACCTTAGTTAACATGAACACCATTAGTAAATGATTACCAGACACATTAGTTAACTGTTAATTAAGGGTTAGTTAATACTTATTAAGCATTAACTAACCCTTAACTTAGTGATATCATTATTATTATTAATAGCCTAGAAATTTGATGTAATTTAGAAGAAATAAAATAATATATATATACGTATATATATATAAAAAAAAAAAAAACCTGGAAAAAAAGAACAAAAAAGACCTAAATATAATATTAGGTGTTTATGTCTGCAAAATGTTTCTTGTTGAAGTATTCCCGTCTTCCTGCAGCCACAGCTGCTCTGGCTCTGTGGTGACATGGAAGTGAAATGTGTTTATCGGAGCCCGGCTCCCGTCCTGATAAGCGGCTACAGCCGGCTTCGTCTCCCATCATGCATCTGCAGGCGGGACGTCTGCCGCCGCCGCGACCGACCGACCGACTCCGTAGTTGTTTGGATGTACAGATAAAGCGGAGAGCACGGTTATATCTCCTCTGCTGTTTCAGATAGTGATCGTGGAGGTTCAGGGTCTGAAGTCGGTGGCTCCCAACCGGATCGTGTACTGCACCATGGAGGTGGAGGGGGGGGAGAAGCTGCAGACGGACCAGGCCGAGGCCTCCAGACCACAGTGAGTCCGCTTACTTTACTTAGTCTGTCTCACTGTTTCCACGCACACTAATAGTGATACTCATTGATATGCGACTAGAGCCAGTGTAACAGATTTATTCTCCTGTAGGTTTCAGAGCATCAGGGAAAAACACCTTTTTGTGCTCAGCAGCTACAGAATGGAATCCATTGCCATCCCATATTAAAGAAACTGTCACTGCTAACCAATTTAAAAGAGCAGTGAAGGGATGGCTGCTGACAGTCAATTATTAATTAATGCGTTTTTTGAATGTAAGTTATTTTATATAATGAATATGTTAATGTTTTTTATGTCTTAAGTGATTCATGCATTGCCAGGACCTGCCTGTGCTGACCATTGCTTTTTACAACGAGGACCACAATGGAAATAAGTCTTCTTGTTATTGTGTGTTGAATTCCTCAACAATTTTATGTGTGTATGGTTGTGGCCTAAGGGCCTTCAAACCTATGTTTACTTTAAAATCTGTCAAATAAAATCAATCAATCAATAAACCGTCACAGTCCTGCTAAGAGCGTTTTCCTGAATTGGATAAAGGCCGTTATCGCCTGATGAACAGAGCAGGTTTCTGCCCGATGTTTTTCCCCTCGGTCTGATTCCTTTAGCTTTCACATCTGAGCCTGAGCACAAACATAACGGACAGAGAACAACGTCCAGGAAGCAGAAACATCTCACAGCGTGGAGACCAGGAACTCTCACTGTGGACTGATGGGCTGAACTTTTAAAGGAATAGTTCACCCAAAAATGAAAACTCTGTCATCATCTCCTCCCCCTCATGCCAGGTGAAACACAGGTGAAGTTTGTCCATATAACACACAGGGATGTAACACACGCTCAAGTTTTACATCACTTCCTAAAAGAGAGAAATCAACTGTGACTGAATCTTGTAAAGCAGGTTTTCCTGTTAGTTACTAGAGCATGGAAACACATCAATCGAATTATCGCTATAACCTGATTATTCTCAGTTACTGGGTTATTAGTGTGCATGGAAACACGCTCAATGTTTTGTTTATTATACTTATTATCTAAGTTTTGGCTTAGGACTTGATGGCTCATGGTTTCCCGTCCCTGCAGTACAGCATGTTGTGTTAATACACTGCAGTCCTGCCAGGTACTTTGTTTACCTTGTGATTTATTGGATTGCAGAGATTTTTTTTTTCATTCTGAAATATTCAGTCTGAGCTTCCATGGACTGAGCGTTCTGCTGAACAGAGTTTTGAGTTTTGTTTAGAGGGATTTTAAATGAAGTGAAATGTCTCCATGATGCTGAAATGCCAATATTCTACAATTATTTATTGTGGAAAGTAAAATCGTGATTTCCGATTTATACACAAATAATTTTACAGCCCTAGATTAGATGGTCAGATAAATAAAAGGTGACAGGTGACAGACAGGCGTTCGGTGTCTGTTGTCTGTCGGTGGCTGTTGAGGAGATTGAACCTGTGACTTGTCAGTTACAGGACGGTCTCTCTGTCCACCGGCTCATCCTGCTGCAGATCAGCGTTTCCATGACGACGTGTTAAACCACCAGTACACCCGAAGGCAGAACCGTCATTGTTGTTAGTTTGGTAGTTTGAGCGGTTCAGTGCCGAGCCGCTGATCTCTGATCAGTCCCACAGTGTTCGCTGATAATTTACTGAGGAAGCTTTGTGTTTACAGCGAGTTTACAGCTTTGACTCTTGACTCAAACTGGATTATCCCTCGAGCTTTTGAAGATGAAATAAATACGCGGACCCCGGTGAACAGCGTCCTTAACACCGAACCTGATACTGAAACACAGGAGACCCGGAGCTTTGAAATGCAAACGATGCTGCGGATTCAGACTGAAGACGAAGACGAAGACTAAACGCCACATTTTTATGTAACGAGGGAAGTTGACTCTCTGTCTGAAGCTTCCACATCCTGCTGCCTCGAGCCACGGCTCACATTCTTATTCAAGGCTATTAAAGCGAGGACATCGGTCCTGTTATGTAATAAGGAAGGGAGTTGGGGGGGTGGGGAGCAGAGGAGGGGGTGGGCGTGGGGGGGTGTGCTTGTCAGGAACACACTGGTTTCTAGAGGAAAGCCCGGCCTTCTTCCTGCTGGACTGCAGGCTTCAGGCTGCAGCAGGAGGGATGGAGCAGATCAGATGGTTTACAAAAGGCTTGATGGAGGAGTTTGTTTTCAGCTGGAAGCTGCTGGAGGTTTGAGGCTCACAGCTGCTGTGCATTTACCAAGTCGCTTATTATGTTCAGTCTTAAAATCCTTTTTCTTAAGTGAATGAATCTGCCGCTGGACTCGGAGGATTTCACTCGCTTCCAGCGTTGCTCAACTTGTGCTGACAATTTTACGGACTGGAATGACAATAATTTGTGATCTAAAAATTCTGCAAACAAGTTGTTTCTTATTTTTCCAATTAAAGGGCCTATGTGTAATATTTCTGCTTTACTGAAGCATAATATGACTAGTAAATATCAGCAGCTTCCTGAATGTTAGAGAGTGAAACAAAGTGAACAGATTTCTGCAGTCAGAAACACAGGAGCAGCCGAGGCTGAAGCCTCCTGCCACACCAAGGTCCCTTCAAACATCTGACAATTTGTTTTTGCCTTACTTATCGGCAAAAAGCACACATCTGGAAATTTTATTTGAGACTTTCTTAACTAGTCTGTAGGGTATTCTGGTAAATTCGGCATCTATATAATTCTCCAAATAGCTAAAATCTTAACGGACCGGCTCGTTTATGCTCCGGGGCAGTGGAGTTACTTCACACACAGAGCGACTCCTGACCTTTGATGTCAGGATCCTGATCACAGCAAACGTCCATCAAATATTAAAAAAAATGGTCTAACTGGGTAAAACCTGACAGAAAGCTGATTGTTGTTGATGTGAAACGGTCCAACCTGCCCACCATGCTGATGATGGTCTCGCTCTGCAGAGGGCAGAGTGTTGTTGTCATGACAACGCTGAGTGATAGAGGCCAGCATCGGACCAGAAACTACACAGAGACCCTTTAAGTGAATTAATGTGTCGCTGGGCTTGGAGGATTTCAGTTGCTTCCAACGTTGCTCAACTTGTGTCAACTATTTCTTGGACTCGAATGACATTATTTTGAAAAAAAATTCTTAGAACAACTTTTTATTTATTTATTTTATTTAACCTCTGTCTAACCAAATACTCCAAGTAGGGTTAGGTTTTTGGGTTGGGGTTAGTCCTTTATTTCAGTGGTTCTCAACCTGGGGGTCGGGACCCCTCAGGTGATCGCAAGATGATTTATGGGATAGGAAACAAACATATTTCTACTGTGAAATACAGAACAGTTTTCAGCCTCAGAATGAAGTGAAACTAAATGAAAAAGGAAAATTTTAAGGGGTCAGAAGCCAGAAAGGTTAAGAACCGCTGCTTTTTCTAAGCAGATAGTTCTGCTGGAAATAAGAATCTGTTTCTCAGGAGAGAGCTGCGAGGAAAGCAGCATCATGACAAACTCAAAAGGGCATTTTCTCGTCCCATTGAGACATTTTTAAAATTGAAAACAAGATCAAATGACTGTTTAAGGTGGATATTTTTTGCAGTAACCCTCGGTGCCACCGGAGGAACTCGTCTTGTGTAACGAAACCTGCAGTTTGAGCCGAGGAGAAATCACCAGGCCGACTCAGCTGGGGGGAGTCATCAGATTGGCGGCTCTCTGACCTCAGCAGCGTTTACCTCCGCCTCGCTGATGTTCCTCTTGTTAGAGTTTCGTCTCCCACATCCAGGATGGCCTGCCTTCTTCAACCGGCATCCATCATGTCCCCCCCCCACCCCCCCACCCCTCCCCCAACCTCATCCTTCTGAGAAGCAGATCCTCTGTGTTGCAGGTTTTGTTGTGTGGCATTATTCATTGACGTCGTGTCCCCTGGAAAATTAAAATGCCTCTTTTCCAACAACGCTCAGGTCGTTGACCGGCCGGCCGGCGGCAGGGGGGCGGGGGGGGGCAGCGGGGGGGGGGGGGCTCGCGGTAATGAGGCTGCCCTTTCACACGCTCGGGCTGGTGGAGGGTTTCTGAAGGCTCAGGCTGAGAGCGCTCCGCCCGCCGCGTCACCAAATAATCCCAATTAGAGGAGGAGGAGGCGGCTGTGACATCACCTGATGAGCCCGGCGTTGAACAGGCTGTACCTGCTTCACTGTAACCTTCTCTATAATGAGCTGCCCCCCCCCCTTCTCTATAATGACCCCCCCCCCCCCCCCTCTCTATAATGAGCTGCCCCCCCCCCAGTAAGACACCCATACTGTTAATGACATCTTGGTTAGCTGTGACTACATGGTCACTCAGTCGCTCTGATGACTCCTGCATCTGTAGCACATCAGCACTTTAATTGCCAAGGACCTTTTCATTAGTGACACCATTAATTATTTGATAATGTCAAGCATGAGCTGCACTTCTGTCTCTGAGGTCCGGCTACCTGGAGGAGAAGTTCACCTTTAAGTCTGTTCCACACAGTGAAGCCTCGGCCTGCAGGCTGTTCTATCTGATTTAAAGCAGCTTTCAAACAAGTTGCCTAAACCAGTGATTCTCAACCTTTTTCATATCAAGGACCCTTATTTAGTCCACATTAGAGCCACGGACCCCCATCTGATGAGATTTTGTTTCTCGGACCCAAATCTGAGAATATTTTTATTGTCAGATATGATTTTGTGCTGAATTCCATGTCTGTCTGTACTGTAGGTAGAGAGATAACAGAGAAACTATGATCAAAATAGTCATTCTTCTACATTTTCTAATTCTCTAACTTCTTGTAAATTAAATAATGCTGAAGTTTAACAATTGCTGGGGACCCCCTGGAACCCCCATCAAGGACCCCTGGTGGTCCCCGGACCCCACGTTGAGAACCACTGGCCTAAACCTTCCAGACAATATATTTGATTAATTACAGTATGAAGCCTTCTGTTAACTAAAGGGTCTGAATGTCCATGGACAGGCTGTCCTTACTTTAGTGCACTTTGGTGTAAGGACATATTACCTTAAGCTGAAAAAATAAATTGCTCCACCAATGTTTTTGTAAAGCAGAATCACAAGTGCTTAACAAGGTTATTATTTTTATTTTTTATTTCGTTTTGACTTTTTTTCAATTTCAGTTTAGTTTTAATTAGTTTTTAAAGTGGGTTTGCTAGTTTAGTTTAGTTTTTAGTTTTTGAAAATGCTTAGTTTTAGTTTAGTTTTTATCAGTTTCAGTGTTAGTTTTAGTCTTTTTTTGTAATATGGGGTATTTGTCAGGGGCGAGATTCAAAAATTCAAAATACTAGGCTTATGTATGAAATAAATTGACAAAGACGAAAACTAAAGACATTTTCTCTATAATTTTAGTTTATTTTAGTTAGTTTTGTAAACACACAATACAGTTTCAATTAGTTATCATTTTTTTGTAAAGCCTCGTTTTTATTTTTATTTCCGTTAACGAAAATGTTTTTTCACACCTAGTTTTCGTTATTTAGTTAGTTTTCCTTAACGATAATAACCTTGGTGCTTAATAAATGAAAAGTGTTTCCATCACAGACACAAACTGCAGGGTTCTACACAGATTATATTTTGCCTTCTTGAAGAAAGTAACACACACGATGTGATTCAGTTTCAGTCGTTTCTGCCCCGCGAGGGAAATTTGTTTTCAGACAGATTTTAAAATTAAAACACACAACACATCATATACCATACACACAAATATCAGTTGATAACACCAGACAGAGAATCAATAGGTTGATAGAGTGCAGAAAAATTCACTCATCAGTGCAAAAAACAAAGTTCTTATCCAGATAAGACTCTGAGTCAGACTGCAGAGAGGATCGAGCCATGTTGACATTTTTTGGAGCCGGAGCAGCCAAAGAGAGGCAGAGGGGCGGAGCCAAGGTGGAGGGGGCGGAGCTTGGGTCGTCCACAGAGCTGCAGCTCCGGTCCATAATCGGCGACCTGTCAATCACTAGGAAAACAACCTGTTTTATATCCGTTATATCTGTTAATGACACAATTATTTTGAAAATCTCCATAAGGACACACATTAGAAGAAGTGAAATTATCTACTGAGACCAAAACCTCTGGTGGAAAAAATGTATTGAAGAAGTTGGTCGTGGTAAATAAGTGATCTGACAGATTGGGGAAGTTGCTTCCAGAGGGTCGGGGCTGAAACTGCAAAGGCGCGGTCACCTTTTGTCCTGCAGTTGGAGCGGGGGGGGGGAAGGATAAAAGGCCGAGATTTGAGGAACGAAGTGGTCGAGAAGTGGAATGAGGAACGAGGAGATCAGAAATGTAACCGGGGGCGAGGTCATGCAGGGCCTTATATGGATCTTACAGGATCTTGTAGTTTATTCTGTATTTTACGGGAAGCCAGTGGATGGATGCAAGAACAGGAGTAATATGGGACCTACGGCTCGTTCTAGTTGACTTCATGGAGTTGGAGGTTTGGAGTCTTTCTGGACGTCAGTGGACCTGGACTTCAGGACCTGCTTCAGGACTCACCTGAGGGTCCGGCCGCTCGGTTCCTTCTGCCCGGCTCACACTGAAACCTTACCGGCTGTTTCCACCGGTCTGGTTTCAGTCCTCGAGGTCAAGCTGCCAAACCGGGAGTTTAGCCCGAGATAAAACTGATGAAAGCGAGTCATCGTTTCACCGCACACGCTTAAATGGAGGAGTGGAGGCATCAGAGGCCGGAGTGCGGTTTGTGTTCCTGCTCCTCGATCCGCTGCGTGTGATCGCATTAAAAATAAAAAGCTGTGTGTGTGTGTGTGTGTGTATGTGTGTGTGTGTGTGTGTGTGAACCGAATCCACCTTTCTGCACAATGTTGCCTTGGAAACTGGGAAAACTGAATACGGAGCTCGGCTTTGCTTCGTGCCCTCCACAAGTGAAGGGGTCACTTGTCATCTGCGGGCCGCCACACACACACACACACACACACACACACACACACACTCAAACACACACACACTCACTCACACAGAATCGCACGTTTTGACATAAACGCACATAATCACGCTTTCAAAATGGCCGTGTAATCTGTCACAGAGCCGGCGGGCTCCATTACCACCGGCTGAACATGAAGAGTAAGTGCTTCTTGATAACAGTCATCAGCGGTGTGACTGTTTACAGCTCCGTGTCCCTGGGAGCCGGAGCAGGTTATCTGCCGCCATGAGAGGAAACGCAGCTAAGTGACCTCATGGTAGAGCTCACATTATAGACGCTCAGGTCGCAGTGATCATCGATCATCAGTAGTCATCATTAAGAATGTGATACTTGTATTACTGTCTTGTGTATTGGCTGCTATATATATATGCAAATATGTGTTTTTTTTTATTTTTTATCCTGCATTGGAGTTTCTGCAGATGGCGGAGAGGAGACGATCTGTTTCTCTCCTGATACGTGATCTGAGGTTCAGGATCAATACAGCCAGGATACCATGTGATCAATAAAAGTTCAGTGACAACAAAGTCTGACTGTGCAGAATTCTGTTTGTTTCTGAGGCACAAATCTTTCTAGCGACACCATTGGCTGCTAGAATGTAAACAGCAGTTTGAAAAACAACTAAGATGAAGGAAAAATATCAAATATCTCCTAATGTGATGAAAGCTGGAAAACCATCTACTGGGGATGGGATGATGTATCGGAATTCAATATATCTCAATACAAAAATGTGTCAGTCCATCGGTTGTGTCAGGAACATGAATGGTGATATCAGCTCCATGTTATTCTGCTGTCAGGAACATGAATGGTGATATCAGCTCCATGTTATTCTGCTTTCAGGAACATGAATGGTGATATCAGCTCCATGTTATTCTGCTGTCAGGAACATGAATGGTGATATCAGCTCCATGTTATTCTGCTGTAGTAATCACTAATGAGACTCTTGACCATCACAGTTTCACAAGCTCTCCATCCAAATTATATTATTGTCACTTTGTAACGACATTTTTAAATTGTTGATTACATTCTAGCAGCCAATGGCATCGCTGGAAAGATTTGAGTCTCAGAAATAAACAGAATTTTTTTATTGATCACATCGTGTCCTGGTTGTATTGAATCCTGAAGCTCAGATCACATATTGAATCGTATCAGGAGAGAAACAGATCGTCTCTACTCCCCCTGGTCTTTGGACAGCAGCTGTTGTCTCTTCCCAGCTCTCTGCCTGTCAGTCTGTATTAAAGGGGAACCTTTGTGTTTCAGATGGGGCACCCAGGGGGACTTCACCACGACGCACCCCCTGCCCTCCGTCAAAGTGAAGCTGTTCACAGAAAGCACGGGGGTCCTGGCCCTGGAGGACAAGGAGCTGGGCCGGGTGAGGCTCCACACCACACCACACCACACCACACCACACCACACCACACCACACCGTCCCGCCCCACACCACACCGCCACGCCCCACACCACACCCCCCCCCCCCCCCCCCCCACACATCACTCACACCACACCTACAAACACCATCAGCGTGTCTTTTTTTTAACCGCTTATGGTACGTTTCCACAGGATCCCTCATTTCTAAGCCTCCCATCCATTTTCTATGTAAGCAGCCGTGCAATGCATTCTGGGAGCGCCGCGATGCGTTTCGAGAGACGGGGCGTCACGTTGGCCGCTCCACATCTGCATAAAGTTGAGGTCTAGGCTACTTTATGCAAATCAGCGCGACTCCAGCGCGACTCGCCGCCTCTGGAAACTCCCAAACTTTGAAACTAACCGTTGTCGATCTAAAATGAAGACAGATTCAGCTGCACGGCTGATTTCTCACCAAAATGTTTTCAGAAACACATTTCGGAAAACTATGTGGGGGGCAGACGGTCCAGCGAGTGACAGGGTTCGTCCAATCAGGTGCAGCGAGGGGCCAATATGGAAGCTCGCCTATCAAGCGTCCGATACTGGGAAGCAGAGCGATCCCTCGAGTGAAATGAAGCTCCTGTGAAAACGCACCATCAGAGTCTCAGATGGGCGGGGTTAACCTCATCAGGTCGGGTCAGAGAGTCAGGTGACGACAGGTCAGACTGAGAAAAGTAAACTAAACTGACTTTCTGCTCCTCATTGTGTTTTTCTATCTGGTAAACCCCACCCATCTGGTGATCCAAAGAGGTTAAAACAAACACTACAGTCCACCACCACTACACCAACAGGTTTACACAAACACTAGGAAGTATTAAAGTGGCATTATAATATGTGATATGATCTCTAGTAGGAATTGCAGCAATATTGGCAGAAGTTTCTCCTCCTACACAGGTTTCTACCTTTTTTCTTTATCAGTTTAATCATTTTTTATTCGGTAACACTTTAATGAATTAATTAATTTAGTGATAAGGGTCACTATTTTAAGGGTTAGTTAATGCTTAATAAGCATTACTAAGCATTAACTAGCATTAACAGTTAACTAATGTGTAATTTGCTAATGGTGTTCATGTTAACTAAGGTATTAATTTATACATTATTTAATAGTTGATAAAGATGACTATTAAATCATGTATAAATTAATACCTTAGTTAACATGAACACCATTAGTAAATGATTACCAGACACATTAGTTAACTGTTAATTAAGGGTTAGTTAATGCTTATTAAGCATTAACTAACCCTTAACTTAGTGACTCTTATTGTAAAGTGTTACCTTTTATTCTTTGTTTTTTCTCTGTACAAGTAAACTAACAGGTAAATTAACTAATTGACTCAAACTAACTGTCTCACTGATTAACTACCTAAATAACTATTGAAGTAACTAACAAACTGACTAAAAAAGACTCGGACAGATCTTCATTAAGGCAAACTTGATTACTGCAGCCGTCCCTCTGCAGTGAGATCAGCTGCAGGTGAGACCAGTCACTTCTGATCCCTTTTACCTCCTGCTGGTCCTGACAGCAGAGCCCATCAGTCACTGTCAGAGCGAACACTGGAGAAGCTTTGAGAGAGTCAGCAAGACACAAGATGAAGGGAATGAATGTAATTAGAGCTGCTGGTTTCTTTCAGGCTTTTGAAAATCTAACAAGGAAAAGTCATGGAGGGATTTCTGACAGCTGAGAGATTTCAATCCTAAAACTCAACACAGCTGCTTGGCCTGTGTGGTGTT
>NW_027284125.1:0-27500 GCF_046629955.1 Centroberyx affinis | reverse complement strand
CAGGATAATAATCAGCAGCTTCTTCAATCATGGTGAAATTGAAGTGATGACATATGGTCATGTGACCTGACCAGTGATTGTAAACCAGTATTTCCATTAACAGGCCTTTCATCAAAACCCAGTTCTGGGGTCTGGGGGATCTGATTATTAACTCTGATTATCGATTATTTACATCCAGGAACTAAACTGGTAAAGAATATTAACTAAACCCTGTTTGTAGCTGTTTCCAATATTAGCTTTATCATTAAATAATCATTTTTTGTTGATTTGTTTGTTGAGAGTCCAATATGATCTGATAAAGTCTAATTGTATCCTTCTGCACTTTGTAATCTTGTTAAGAAAAAGTGCTTTAAAAAGTTACTTATTAAATGACTTAAAATGACTGAAAATTTCTATCAAGAATTATTTTGACCATGCTGATTTCAAGTCTCCGTGGCTGGATGGCTGTTTGGAGAAGAAATCTAAATGTGGGTCTTGGCCTCAGGCTGGACTGTGGTCAGGGTCTGAAAGAGTAGACCGAGTTTAATCTCCAATCTAAACCCACAGACTGCTGGCCGCCACCGCACAGAAGCCCCGCCGCCCAGCACGACAGAACGAGATGCATATTTCACATTTAACGGACTGTGTAGCTCAACAGGTAGAGCATGTAAAAATAAAAAAGGAAAAGTGACAGTATTGTAAGGTGTTTTGGATAAAGCGTCGCCAAATGGCATGTTAACCCCTACACACACCAAGGACTGTCAATTTCTTCCACAATCAAAAACTAGCTAACCTCTCACATCTATAACCTATAAAGCAACTATTGAAAATGAACGCTCTATCTTTATTAGGGCGGTTTGCCATTTCATTTAATTGAATTCCAATTTTGTGCTGAGAGAATCAAAAGTGAATCGACTACCAACTGTGATACCACACACACACACACACACACACACAGACGCAGACGCAGACAGACAAAGACATACAGCCACAGACGACAACACGCACGTACACACATATCCCATCTCCCTAGACACACACACACACACACACACACACACACACACTGTATGGCAGATTACCGTGACAAGCTGTGGTTAAATCCGAGCTGACTGCTTTTGTGTGGCAGCGAGCAGCCGAGGGGAGTTTGGAGACAGAAAAACTACAGAGGAGAGTTACTTCTGTCCCCTTCCTAAACACCCTAAACTGCCCCGGGACAGCAGAGGAACAATGAGGAACCTTCCAGACAGAGAGAGCGGATCATTCAGGACAAGAGGGAAATTTTTTGCGAAATGAGCACGAAGTCTTAAAAATGTAAATAACGGGAAGGACTGTTTCTCTGTGTGTGTTTCTCCCTGCTTAGCCTGAGCGATTATATCTATATTTACCTGTGTTTGTGTACATGTGTGCTGTATATATACACTCCTGCCTCTTTTTTTTTTTTTTTTTTTTTCGCACTCTGTCGTCTCCATCCATCTGATCAGCCGCTGACACCTGGGTGGCTGTTCCCTGTCAGCGTGGAAAATGAGAGCGCTCGTGTCAGATTTATCATGCCGAGAGCCCGCTTCTCCCATGAACCCCGGGCTCCCTCTCCTCTGTCATGACTACCCATGCACAGATGTGTGTGTGTGTGTGTTTGTGTGAGGAAGGTGGTGGTGGGGGGGGGGGGGGGGGTGGTTGTGTTGGGGAGGTGTGTTTGTATGTATGTGTGTGTATTTGTGTCAACACCCTGACAGCGTGACATGAAAATCTATTTGTTTTTACGGTGTAAGAAGAGACTTGGTGGGGGTGTGTGCATGTATGTGTGTGTGTGTGTGTGGGGGGGGGGGGGGTTAGCAAGACGCGCCACATTGGTGTTTACACCCCCCCTCCCCCCACCCCCCACTCAAAACCCCATCCCAGCCTCATCTTCCACCCCCAACCCCCCCCCCCCCCCCCCAACTCTTCTTCTCAGTTTGCCCTTGCACCTGGCCCCTCGGCTGGGTCTGTCATCCATTTTATCTCTCTTACTCTCTCTTCTTCGGTGGTGGAGGAGGAGGAGGAGGGGTGGGGTGGGGGGGGGGGTCAAAGGGCTCGGAGTGCGTGGCGGCGGCGGCGGCTCTCCTTGTTTTACCTCCCTCGCCGTTTTTGACAGCAGCCTATTTGCTCCGTACGACTTCACTTTGAGCCCCTCGGACTAGTTTGGGGCGGAGAGGAGACAGTGTTCAGAAAGAAGGTGGAGGGAGGGAGGGAGGGAAGTAGGGAGGGGGGTGACAGAAAGAGAGAGAGAGAGAGAGAGAGAGAGAGAGAGGAAACAGAGGCTGACAAACACCTCCTCCTTCCTTGGCGATGGTAGGGAGGGAATCCACCGTGCTGCCAGAGGGGAGGGAGGAGGAGAGGAGAGGGGAAGGAGGGAGTAAAAGAACAAGGGAGGGAGGGAGGAGGGGAAGAGGCACTGCTGATTCAGCACTGCAGTATGGATTTTCATTTCTTCCCCCCACCACCCCTTCCCTCCTCCCTTCGCAGGTTTCCCCCTCCTCCTCCTCCTCCTCCTCCTCCTCCTCCCCTCGGCTCCCGGACTCGGAGCCGGCTCCGCCAAATGAAGTTCCCTGTTCGCAAATCTAATTTCTCCCCTTTTCCTGGGAAAACCTATTGAGGAGCATTAGATTTTCCCTGCCACATAATATCTAGCAAGCAGTGCCTCTAAAGAAATCAGCCTCTTGAAAATAAATGACAAATTGGGTTTGGATCCCGTGGCATTGATGTGTGTGCGTCTATAGTGTGTGTGTGTGTGTGTGTGTGTGTGTGTGTGTGTGTATGTGTGTGTGAACTGTGACCCAGTTGAATGAAGGTAGAAAACAATTCCCACACATTCTTCCCAGTCCGTCCACAGAGAGAGAACTTTTCATTCTCATCGGAGGAGGTTTGGGGGTTAAGGAGACTTAGGGAGTCAGAAGGAGGCTCCAGCTTTGGAGGATCTACAGCTTTACGTGCACGTGCACATGCATGTGCACACACACACACACACACACACGCACACACACACAAGCGAAACCCTCCACTCTCTTACACAGAAATGCCCTATACACTCACAGAGAAACATATATACTGCACATCCCTACATGTGCCTAAAGGCCTACACACACACGCACACACACACACACCAATACACACGCATAGACAAACATACACACCTACAAACCATAAACACACACACACACACATTTCTACACACACCTTAAGACCCACAAACACACACATACACTCATACCACCCTGTCTACATACAAAGCCAGAACCACACACACAAACACACACACACACACACACTCCTACACCGCTACACGCATCTACAGATCCCAAACACACACACACATACACACAGAAACATATTCATGCACCCTACACACACCTACAAACACACACACACACACGCACACAAACATATTCATAACACCCCTACGCACACCTACAGACTCACAAAAGCACATGCACACAAATCCAGACAGGTACATGCACACACACACACATACACCCCTACACACACCTACAGACAGACCCAGAAACCCACACACACACACACATACACACCCCTGCACACACCTACAGACCTACAAAAACACATGCACACACATCCAAACAGACACATGCACACACACATAAAGCACACACACAACCCTACACACACATACAGACAGACAGAAACACACACACACACACACACACACACACACACCCCTGCACACACCCCTGCACAGACCTACAAAAACACAAAAGGCACACAAACTCAACCAGACATAAGGCAGGCGCACACAGAAACAAAAATCACTCACACACACACACACACACACACACACCTCCCCACAGACATGCAGGATCTAAAGCCTATGATGGATAAGGCCTTCTCGCTGATAACTGTGTGCAGCCGGAGCCTCCGCTGTCTAATTACCCCAAGCGGGAGCAGCGGTGGGTAGGACTATTCATTTCCACGGTGAAATAGCCCCGATAACGCGTTTTTTTGTTGTACAGTATCGCAGGGGCCAGTGATTGAATTACAGAGCATCCCCCGGTGACTAAGAGGCGGTAATTACGGCGTAATTTAAGATTACATTATTAACCGGCTGACTTTATTAGAATGTAACTTCACCTCCGCAGTTAGTTACATCCTTATCATAAAAAAAAAGAGAGGGAGATGATTAAGGGAAAAAGGAAATTGCCGCAATTGTCCTTTTGTAACTGCGAGCGGGCCCGGGCTTATTAGCCGTGCGGTGCAGACGCCCCAGCCGGGTTTCACTGGGTTGTTTTGACAAGGCTTTTAGAATGAGGTGAAAGGGAAAGGTGTTCGGGGTTAGGAATATGTTGCTGAGGCCTTAAAGGGAAAGAATCCACCTGCGGATGCTCCCAAAGCATTTTATTAATCTGATGTGCAGTGGATTCCAGCAGTATAGTGTTGTAATTTACTATTTTTTTGGTGAACCCACTTTCCCTCAGCCTGCCTCGTGCACTTCTACTGCAGTTAGTGATTTCCTACATTTCCCAGAATGCTTTTTTGAACCCCCCCCCCACACACACACACACACAGAGAATGAGCCTGGACTTGTTGCGCCCACCTGTTGGTTTTACATGTAGGTGGAGAGACTGATAGCAACAGTAAGAGCAAGAGAGATTTTCCAGTTGAGAAAAACCCAATATGTCTCTATTTTTTTGTCATTTTGCCTTTATTGGATAGTTCAAAATAGAGAGAGACAGGGCAGACTGGGAGAGAGAGGGGGATGGCATGTGACAAAGGTGGTCTCTCTGCTGCATTGCATTCTGGTCTCTCTCCTACTCCTGTGGGTGGAGAAATTGGTCTCTCTGCCTCTTCCACGATGGATTTCTCCCTGTATGATTGTTGAACGTCTCTTGGTGCAAAATGGTGGCTCTAGAAAGAAGACACAGGTACTTGAATAGGCACACACACACACACACACACACACACACACATACTGATGCCATTTCATGGAGTTTATACTTGTTCCATTATCTTTTGTTTCATGATCTTTTTCGTTTTCTGTAAAGCAAAAAGCTGTCTGTTAAAAGTGCATTTACAGATAAACCTGTCATGACTTCACTCGACTTGCTAATGTTATGTATTATCTTGCCAAGTCATTTTTTTGCGCCCTACCTCCTTTCATATTCTATTCTATTCTATTGTTTTTTCTGCAGTGACATCAGACTTTTATAGGAAGATACCGGTGGTTGGAATTTGGCAAAGCGGTCCGTTCTCCTGCCAGACGCCTGATACAGAATAATAAGACATACAGCGCTAACAGTTATCATTTGCAATTATCACATCAGATTCGTAATTTAGAGAGGGCTGGATGTGCCGTTGTGCTCATGTACGACTGTTTGAGTTGCTAATCTCATTACAGAGGAGAAGGATCAAGGAGCAGGCTGGGAAATTAGGACGAGCCACCAGCCAACTGCTGCTGAAGTTTGCCAGATTTTCTACTAGCCACTTTTGGCCAGTATACAGATATACAGCTATACATATACAGATACTTGGGGGTTTTCTTCCATGCAAATGTTTGTATCTGCTGGTTAAACACTTAACAGAATTAAAGTAGTGTCATACAATATTCACACATACATGCAGTTTTTCTATATGCTTTTATTTGAGAGGAAAGGAAAGAGATAAGGAGAGAGGAAGAGGGTTTGAAATTCTCCATCGACAGAAACAAATCCACACTTTACATGAAAACAATCCCAAGCATACAGCATCCACATGTGCAGCTAAGTACACTGAGTATAGACACACACACACACACACACACACACACACACAGAGTGAAACCACATACAGAAACAGTGCAGCTATAAGCGGCGCTGCCTCCATCGGCCGCTGTGTCAAAGTTGACCCGAAACAAGATTAACCCTGAACTCGGCACTCGCGCACAAATCCTCTCAAAGTGCGACAACATGAGCCGGGCTGAGGATAATGATTACACATCCCTTTATAAGCATCATATCACTGCTGTGGATTAGACTCCACAATAGCGGCCATTGTAAATGCCCGCCATCACGCATCTAGCTGCCGTACGCGATCCTCGCTTTAATATTAAACAGGTGGGACGACCTTTTTGGCTCACCAGCCGTCTCCAGATTCCCTGTTGCAACCATAAACACGCAGATTGGTGAACTTTGACCCCAAATGATGATTTTTAATTTCCTCTTTTCAGGCTGTTTTACTTCAGTAATTACTGGAAGAAGCCTACAGGCCACAAACACTCATTATTTCACAAGAAAAAAAGGCATGTAGCGCAAAGATTAAAAACATGAAAATAGTTTTTGGGAATATCTTTTGCGCTGCATAAATCATCTCATCAAAATATCAAGCTAATGTTGGGCTTTTATTGAAAATAGCAGCCAGTCAATGTCGTCCATTTCCAATATGATGCAGTTTGTTCCATTACATATTTATTAGCCTATCAATAGCTATATATTGCCTATGGGAAGCCCTTAACCTCAATTGATTGTAATGTGACATTTTGATCAGATTCCGCACATTAATATGTAGTAGTAGTATCCTAGATTTCAATGGAGAGTTTTAGTGTCCTATTGCCTAAATGCTGTGTGTGTGTGTGTGTGTGTGTGTGTGTGTGTGTGTGTGTGTGTGTAGAGAGAGGATGACACAGGGATGGACAAGAGGAAAAAGAACTGGAGAGAGAGAGAGAGAGTGAGAGGTGATAGATTAAGAGAAAAAGAGAGGATACTCAGTAGTAAAAAGAGTGAGACAGACAAAAAAGGATTGGTTTCAGAGAAAGAGAGAGAGAGAGACGAGTGGGAGAGGATGTGAAGAAGAAAAACGAGAGACAGGGAGAGAGGAGGAGAGAGGATGGTCAGGAGGAAACGGAGAGGGAGGGAGGGAGAGAGAGAGAGAGAGAGAGAGAGAGGAGGGCGAGCGGGCCGATGGGTCATGTTATGTCAATAACTCTCCTTGCAGCCCAGCTTGTGTAAATTGATCTTTTACAATTTCTCCCTGTGACAGCCAGAAAAATCACTATACCTGTAACTCTGGAGGTGGAGAGAGAGAGAGAGAGAGAGAGAGAGAGAGAGAGAGAGAAAGAGAGAGATGGATGAGTAAAAACGAGTATAAACAAGAGAGAGGATGATGCAAGAATAAGAAGGGAGAGGATGGACAGTGGAAGGTCTGTACCTTCAAGCATAGACACACACACACACACACACACACTCAGTGGTATAAGAGAGTGGATGGGATTCATTTTCTGAAATGTCGATTCATTTTTTCTTACATGCTTTGGCAATATTGTTTGCATTTTAAACTGTCACATCAGTAAAGCACATTGAATTGAATGAGGGACAGCCGGAAAAAAAGAAGGAAAGAAAGAGAGAGAGAAATGAGAGTGAGAAAGAGAGAGAGAGAGAAACACATTTAATTATATTAAATGTTTTAAATTTATCAATCTAAAGGCCATACAATAAAAACTACTACAATAACTCTTTTATCACCTAAAGGTCAGTATTCTTCCTTTGGATAATGCTGTTTGTTCCTTTAAAGGTCCATATTCTCCACTTCCCAGTGTTTTATTTTGTGTCTTGAGGTCCATTCAAAGCTGTTTGTGTGGTGTCATGCACCAAAAACACTCTCAATCCATTTTTACACGTTCATTTTCCAGCATCTCTCTGAGCCTTACCAAGAACAGGCTGTTTCTGTCGCTGTGTCTTTAAGGCTCATTAATATTAACGACCCCTCTGTTCCGATTGGCTAACCGTTTCAAGAGTGAAACGTGAGACACTGCAGCCCGGCAGCTACAGGTAGGGAAAACTCTCATAATCGACAATGACAACAATGAAAAAAACACTTTGTTAGTCTATTATTTCTTACAAAAATGATAATGAGCAAACCTTTGTGACGCCACGAAGTTACAGAAGTCCAAACGGCTCGTTTAGAGGCTCGCTTTTCTAATATGGATTGTGTGGATTTAGTTGTTTTGATACTTTCACCATGTTTAGATAGCACATCCAACTCCTTTATAACCAAAGAGGCAAGGGGAATCCTGTTTTACACAATATGGGACCTTTAATCTTCAGGCTGATACAGGCTGATAAAGCTCGCTAAACATTTGAACAGACAGAATGTAAGTTTGCTCCACTTTGCTGGGTAAACTTGTCTGTGGAAATGCTTACTGACTCGGTTTGTGTTTGGATCTCCTTGACTGTCTTGTGTACGAATGCAAAGCAGCAAACTTTCAAGATGTCTTCCACCAACGAAGTTCAAACCCTGCTCCTCTTCCAGTTGTTAACGGTGATAGTAATAAACTCATAAGTTATGTAAAACTGAATTGTAAGTATGCAGGTTCATATCGAGAGATTCAGGAGCCCTCTGATGTCATGATGAAATCACCGCTGTCCCATAACGCCAACACACAAAGCAATTATAAACAACACTCCGACTATTTTTGCAGCACTTATATTAATCATAAGTTGAACTTTGTGCGTGTGTGGTGTATGTGTGTGTGTGTGTGTGTGTGTGTGTGTGCGTGTGTGAGACAAGGTTTCTCCAACAAACAGTAAATGTTGTTTACAGTACAGTTCTGTATCAGATGACTGAAAGTACTGATATGTGGATGTGTGTGTGTGTGTGTGTGTGTGTGTGTGTGTGTGTGTGGGCGGTGGTAGACTTGGGCATGTTTTGCTTCTGCTCTGTAGTTGAGTTTGTCACCGTTGTGTGTGTGTGTGTGTGTGGAGGGGATGGGGGGGGGGGGGGGGGGTGGAGGGGGGAGTCCTGCCTTCTGCCTTTGTTGTTTCATCTCCCTCCCTCTCTCTCTCTTTCCCTCTGTCTGCACACACACACACACACACACAAACACTGCAGTACAGTAGCTATCTCTGAAACTCTGAATGAACTGCGTAGCGTGTCAGAGCTGCGGGCATCAACAGTGTCTAAATATTTGGGGAGGTGGGGGGAGGAGGGGTGTGGGGGGAAGGAGGAGTTGGGGGAAGTGGGGGTGTACATAGATAATAACCAAGCGCCCAAAACCACGGGTGAATTTTGAAGCCAATAAGGAAGTGGCTGAAAGCTGCGCTAGAGGCCGGCTCCAAAAAGACTCTATGCAAGTGGGACCACAACCCAACTTCTCACTCAAAATATAAAGGCTATACATTTTTTCACCAAGAGGTTACAGTCTGAGTCGCTAATTTCACTTCCTCTCATATGGCAATTTTCAAATTAACTGCATCATTAACGAGATATAATGGTTATAAAACAGGGTTGTTCTCCTAGTCATTGACAGGTCGCCGATCATGGACCAATAGCAGGCGGTGCTGCGGTCAACCCCCGGCTTCGCTCTGGTGGCTCTGGCGGCTCTGGCTTCCAAAAAATGTCAACATGGCGGCGCTCGTAAACCCCGACAAAATGGCCCTTCGGAAACCTATGGGTGACGTCACACTCACTGCGTCCATCTTTATTTATTTAGCTATGATGAGAACGGCAGCTTCTTCCTCTGCCTGCCTCCCCAAGTGCAGGAGCATCAGTATGTGGTGTATAGTGTCATGGGTGAGAGGGTGTGTGTGTGTGTGTGTGCCCTCCCCTCCCTGATCTTTGACCTCCTGTCCCCTTTCCATTGAGAGGTGGATGTGTGTGTGGGTGTGTGTGTGTGTGTGTGTGTGTGTGGGTGTTTGTTTTGCCATCCTTGTGAGAACTAGTTTGATCTTTTAGACCTTCAGAGTGAAGGCATTTTTGCAAAGTGAGGTCATTTACTTTTTACTGGCGAGCCCACTTTCCCTCAACCTGTCTCGTCTACTTGTACTTCAGTTAGTGATTTCCTACATTTCCCAGAATGCCTTTCAACAACCCCCAGAGAATGAACTTGTTGCATTCAGCTGTGGGTGGAGAAAGGGATAGCAAAAGATCAGGCAATGGAAGGTCACAAGTAAGACAAGCATGTGCATATGTGTGTATGAATAGGTGTATATGTGCATGAGTGTGTCTGTCTATGAAGAATATACAGTATATACACCTGTGTGTGTGTGTGTGTGTGTGTGTGTGTGTGTGTGTGCAGGCCCCCTGATAAATGCACGATGGTTGCTTGTGTGCGGGCGCTCGGCTCTGTAAACATTACCTCATCGGGGCCCCCCGCCGGCCCCCAGGTCTGTGGGAACTGAAGCCCACTCTGCCTGCCGGAACAAAGGGGCGGCCCTCCCCTGCCCCGAGCCCCCTGCCCCAGCCATCGTTGCCCCGGCCCACCTCGCAACAAAAGGGGCCACGGGGCCTTAATTCCCAGGCAACGATATAAATGGTGGCCCCCGGACTCCCGAGGACGAGGCAGGAACGAATGGGCCTGAAAACCGAATGGGAGGAGGGGGGGGAGAAAAAAATGGCAAAAGGAGTCATAAAAGAGGCGCACACCCCCACCCCACCCCACCCCACCCGATCCAAGAGGTCCTTTTGTTGATGGGGGTGAGGGGGCAGGAGGGTGGGGGGGGGCGAGGGGACCGGGGTGAGAAGAGACAAAGGACAGGTCGGAGAGAGTGGCAGGGGTCAAAACTGCCACCCACCACCCCATCCACACCCAAACCTCCCTATCAAACACACACATCCCATCACACACACACACACACATTGCAAAAAATGAAGTGCAAGTTGTCCAGTGATTTTAACTTATCAAGCTTATCAAGCTTATTTATAATCTTGCTGGTTTCAGTAAATTTCAATTGCTTCATGCCAATATGACTTCTTTCAAGAAATCATCATGAAACAATGAAGAAAATCTTGATACAAGAAACTTTCTCCAAGACAATTTCACTTTTACCAAGTAAATGTCCTGAAACAAATTACATTCTCCTGAAAAAAATGTAAAAATTTGTTGAAACCGGTAAAATTATCTGCCAGTGCAGTAAGATGAATAAAATAAGCTTGATAAGTCTGGATACAAGATAAACAAGTCTGTCCGTTTTTGCACTGCACACACACACACACCCAAAACACACACAAACACAGACACACACACAGCACCATTAACACACATTCCAGCATCAGCATGCAGAGACAAACACACACACTGATACACACACACAATGTGTTATCAAACTAAATTTAATTTTAAAAAGTATTTTGCCGATTGTTTCCCGTTGTCTTGTGCTTGTACTTGTTGATGTTTTCTTGTGTCTCCTTCATCTGCATATACCGTATCTACCAGTGAAACAAAATCTACTCCATTTCTCATTATACCAAATTTAAGTATTAAGTATTGAACAGACCAAATGTTAACATTCAGCCACACTTGGACAGGTAAGGAACAAGCTTTACTTTGGTCCAGAATCCAAAATGTTTGTGAGGCTGCCATAATGGATGGTTTTGGGAGTTTTTTCTTTTCTTTTTCACCAAATGTTTCTAACGTTTTCCCTTTGTTTTACCTAGCGAACTCGTCCGTTCATTCTTCCCTCTAACTTGTCCTGCAAAAATAATAATCCGACAGTTAGGGTGAGGCAATTTCATTTGTTTTCAATGCAGTTTCACTTGTTTCTAGAATTTCCTTGAGACAGGTGGCCGCATCTTGAAATAAAGAAGATCAGTCTGCTTCTTTCAAAATGGCACTTGATTCAGGATTGTTCTTGGAAACAAGTGCAATAATCTCAGATCAAAAGATTTTTTTTCCACTTGAGCGAAGATAGATATAATTGCAGATTTTTTCTCTCATTTAATGGAAAGAGTTGTTGATGCAGTTTGAGTTTCTCTTCTCTCTGTCTACTCAGCCATGGTGGCTATCGCTGCTCATGCTAACTACCCAGTTCTTCTTCTTCTGTTTATTCCAAACAACAATGTGAAGGCTTTAGGTTGAATCACTATTGTGTTTTATCAATCAGAGACAGAGAGCAGCAAAAGAAAACTTGTATTTATATGAAAATCTTGGACTATTTTGGAAAATAAGCTCTTAAATCCAACATTAAATTAATTGTTTTTTCTTTAATGAAAACCACAATCTTAGGACTGGAAGCTGTAGATTAGCTGGCTTGTTAAGAGGAAGGTATTTTTTTGCAGTGCAGCCGCGGCTCGCTGTCCACTGGGTATGTGGAGTGGCTGGGGAGAGTGCAGGATAATTGGGGCGATGTTGTATCTAGTGTCTGTGGCACTCCAGCGCTGGGGGTCACCGACCTGAAAACACTGGCTCAACAGTTACCAATCATTTCAAACCCCCGGCCGAAGAAAAGCATCGTGGGCCGGCTTTCTCTCAGGGCCGCGGCCTGTGGAGGTTCAAAGGGACAGTGGGGCTCACAGGGGCTGTGTGTGTGTGTGTGTGTGTGTGTGTGTGTGTGCGTGCTCTTCTGAAGGGAAAGGAGAGCTCAGAGGCTAGAAGCTTGAACAATTAGAGCAATTTTACCTCTCTCTCCCTCTCTCACTCCCTCCTATCTCTTTCTCTCTCTCTCTCTCACTCACTCAAACACACACACACACACACACACACACACACACACACACTCAATCTCTCCACAAACATCGATGCTCAATAGCCTCCATCCCCTCCATTCATTCAGCAAATAATATATTTAACTTTCGAGGCGGTTGATGACATTTAACATTTTCAACGACTGACTCGCTGTCCTGAAATTAAAGAAAGCGTGATAATGCGCTCTTGAGAATTGTGAGAAATTGAAATTTAATGTTTTGGTTCATCTTTAAGCGAAACATTTTATCACCGCAAACAGCAATAAAGAGAATTTCAAAGCCATTTGCGCCGCATTGGGTTTGTGAGGCATTTTATTTTCCCTCATAGGCAGGGGTTTACGGAGGACCTATTTTTTCTCCCCCCCCTCCCCTCCTCCCTCTTCCCCTTTCTTCCTCTTCCTCTGCATAACATTGTGGCCACAGATTGTGTGGAATGCAATTAGGGCGCCTAAATTAAGTAGTAATGGAGAACCTGGTCTCCCTACCAGTGTTGCCCTGGCAACGAGCGCTCACAACACCGCCTCTAGTAGTTTTGCTACTTTATCTGCAAAATGCACAATTGAGCTTTAAACCAGCTCTCTGTCTGCAGGAGCCAGGCAGGCAGGCAGGGTGGAGGGCAGGAGGGAGGGGTGGGTGGAGGAAGAGGAGGAGGAGGAGGAGGGAGGGGGGTGATGGGTAAGGTGTGGGGAGGGGGGGGGGGGGGGGGGGATGTGGAGATGAACAGCTGCACGCTAGGAGGTTTCTCTGCGTCTTGTGATACTGCCGGCCGTCAAATATTTATTCTGCTAACTTGTCTTAATGCGGCGTGATGCGCGGGCGAGGGCCAGATTTCAAAGAGCCCCTCAAAGGAAGACGCGCGCTCGGTGAGCTTTGATTTTTTTTGGCGCGCTACCCCTCCAGTCTCGCGCTACGTGACGGAGAGCAGAGAGAGGCTTCCTGCTATAAACAGCCCGGCTGACTGAGATGACAAAAAGCGCTCTGTAAATAGTTGGCGTGTCGTGGTTTTTTTGGGGGGGTTTTTTTGTCGCAAGCTGCAAATGAAATAAATAAATAAATGAGAGAAGCCGCGATAGCACTTACGATTTGTTTTCTTTGGTCCGAACCGTAGCGGGAGAAGTTCTCGTTGTTGCATTTTTGTAATTCGGTTCGTTTTGGTTCACACTTCTCACAACTAGTAACTCATTACTGGACAGAGTTTTGATTTGAGATTTTGATTAGATCTGATTGGATTTCAGTTCCTGTAACTTTAGCGAAGCACGATACTCATACCGAAGAACACATGAAGAAATAGCTGAATATGAGCGTCAGTCACTCTAAAAAGTATAACTGCATATTACTTAATTTAATTAGTGAAACATTTTTACACTTAAAAATATTGCGTTGATTTTAAAGCTTTGAAATCAGGTAAAACAAACCTTCAATATTGAGTAGATTATGTCTGAATCAATAGATTTAGCACGATTACCAAATAAACTGAGTAGATGTAACTGAAATACTGAGAACAACCTATAGAAAACATGGGTAGAAACCACTGAAGAAAATGAGTAGATGTAACTGAAAACCTTTGTAGGATATAACCAATTACTTATTAAAACAAATACGGCTGTTGACATCCAATATATCAGAAGTCAACAGCCGTGTCCTTATACCCATAAAACCTTGTGTTTTGGGGTGTTACGCTCTCCCTCCTAACAAACCGAGGAAGGAGACTCATTTCCAGGCGGTTTCGGTGCCGTTATTTGGTGCCACCCGAGTTCGAATGGCATTATTCTCACCTATTCTCAAATCAGAGCCTGAGGCTGCATGGGGACACACTTGATTGAAACCTGTCATTATGTGTGCGATACAATGCGTTGTTGAAATCAGCTCTGGTTTTTTAAAAGTCTTCTAGTGTGTCACACAGCCCAAGTGAAGCGTAGTTGATCTATGTTAAGGACGCTTCTGGAATAGGTTTTCACCCTTCCACGCTGAAATCAAAGCCAGGTTTCTGTGTTGGCACTCGCCCTAGTTTAATAGCTCAAGGGATAGCTCCATCAAATCCCGTGTATTGGTAAAGAGTGAACGACAATAGTTTACGCAAAGAACTTAATGGGGAGAATGTGACCTTGCATCTGCCGTGCGTACAAACAGGTAACAGGTGCTGCGTTCGGCGGGCGGCTTTGAACCCGAGTTCAAGTGTGCGTGCCGCGAGTCAGGCTTTGCTGCAAATCAGACTTAAGTGAAGATAACTGAGCCACCTTGTCCTCGGGGCCTCGGTCCTCCAGATGTCAGCGTAATGTAATTTCACTTATGCACGCACACACACACACACACACACACACACACACACACACAAAACCCGAACGCACACACAAACTCAAACGTATGCATACACAGACGTACACAGATACCGATACACACAGACACACACATATCAGGACTGTTTTTTCCCCTTTTTTTTATGTTTTCACACACACACACACACACACACACACACACACACATCACAGTGCCACACAGCTGTGTGCATTTAGGCCTGACCAGGTGTCACAGGTTTGTATTCGGACACACACACACATACAGTACAGCACACACACACACACACACACACACACACACACAGGAGCAGAGTGACACACAGGTGCTGTGCGAACCTCCGACTGTAGCTGTGCCAAGAGGATATTATGGGATGTCCAGAGCGGAGAGACTGAACAGCCGTATGGCCCACACATGTTGTGGGAGATTAGGTCTGCAACAAGGGAAGGAGCTGTCTTTCTCCAAGATGCCCTCTCCACAACAGACAAAATATATCCGAATCGACTCCATGTGTTTTCACTTGCCTGGAAACTATTTTTCTTAGGTAATTTGTACTATAAAAAAAGAGAGGGTTTGGCTAAACTACTGTCTCTGTTGAAAAATGACTGACCGAGCTCAGTCAGAGGAGCCAGGTGCGCTTTAATGCCGCATAAACGCTGCTGTGAGCTTAAAAGAAAAAACACCAAGTCATGCTAACACTTCACGCTAACGCTTTAGCATACACTATGAGTGACCAAAAAGTGAGAAAATGAGAACTTGTAGCAGCTGTAAAGCTAAATAATAAATCAAAGAAGATATCTATATGAGATTAGTGAAATTTACTCAAAATAAGATATAAATAAATGTGCTCTGATGAAGGCTTTATGCCGAAACGCCTGATGAAGCCAAAATAAACAAAATGGTAAACTGAGACCAAGTCTTGCTGTTTTCTGGATTTTTGGAGTCCAACTATCCCATGTTCCCCATGGTTTCCTTAAAGATATACCTTTTTTTTTTTTAGATCTATATCTTTTATAATTGCTTCACCAGGGACTACTTTTCTTGTTTACATAAGAAGTGAATGTGGTGCGCAATGGGAGACTGTGTGCAGCTAAAAATCACTGCACAGCGGATGAATACGTGGGTTTGCTCACATGAAATAGTTTGACAAATAAACCTGGCTGCATCAGCTGTATTGAGTTAATGGTAATTAATTTTTGAAAATGTTTGAATCTAAAGGCCAGTCTTCTTGCTTTCGATGATGCTAGTCGCCTGCTATCACTCAACATAGTGAATGCTAAAGCGTTAGCATGGAGCAGCAGAGGGAACGATCTACCGGGGACACATGGGTGATTGTGGTGTCTATGTTCTTGTCACTTGACGGGCAAATTGACCGACAGGCCGATCTCCCATAAACTTGCTGTATCCCTTAAAGAAATCATCGCACCTTGTATAAGCGCTGCAGAGGTGTGAAGGAACAGACTGCTGTCCACGGTGCAGCTTGGTAAGGCTTGAAAAGCAGCGTGAGATGTCTTAGCACTTAGCATCACCAATGTTGTGACATCTCTGGATGTTTTAGAAATACAAAAATCTCTCTGGGAATCTGGCTGTCTGAGAAAGAAGCCTGCAAACGAAGAATGTGGAAAGGAAAGATGTTAAAATGGTGAGGAAAACATGAGAGAAGAGAAGAGAAGAGAAGAGAAGAGAAGAGAAGAGAAGAGAAGAGAAGAGAAGAGAAGAGAGGGTCTTTAATGAAACATCTCAGTATAGGAAAAAGTATGAGGAGAAGCAAAAAGAAGAGAACAGGAAAAGCAGAAGTGAAGTGAGAAGTGAAGAAAAGAGACTTGATGTTCTTTAATGACCCGATTCACAGCTAAACAGGAATAGAGAGGACCAACTAAGAGAAGAAAAGAAAGGGAAAAGACAAGAAGTGAAGTGATGAAAAGAAAAGAGAAGAGACTTGATGCTCCGTAATGAAACAATTCACAGTTAAACAGGAATGAAGGTGTAGAGGAGAAAAGAGAGGAGAGACTTTTGATGTTCTTCGATGAAACATCTCACAGCTTAAAAGGAAAAAGGGTGGAGGGAAGAAGAGAAGAGAAGAGACTTTCACTTTTGATGTTCTCTAACGAAACATCTCACAGCTAACAAGGTAAAAAAAAAATAAAAAAAGAAGGGTGGAGGGAAGAGAAGAGACTTGATGTTGTTTCATGAAACAATTCACAGCAACACTGGGGGGGAAAAAAGACAAGAGGAGAGACTTTTGATGTTCTCCAGTGAAACATCTCATAGCTAAAAAAGGGAAAGGGATGGAGAGAAGAAGAAGAAGAAGAAAGTGTGTTTTCCACTGAGCTGAGCTGGACCGCTCCGTGTCACGGCGCTCGGCGGCCGGCGGCCAAGAACGCCGGCCAAGGTGTGTTGTTGTGGCCTACCGGCGTAGCGGTCGGGGGTCTGCTGGAGAGAACATCACACCGCTTCATCGCCGCGGCGCCCGCCAACCGCGGCGGCCCGTGCCAAGAGGCCTTTGCCAGCAATCCCACAATCCTTCGGTGCGCGGCACAGATGAAGGAAGGGGCCTGCCGGTCCGTGGCGAATAGTCCTGGATCCACATCAACAAAAGAGCGGAGCGTTCACCTTTGGGTTTTGAACATGATTGTTTTGATAAATCATCACACGTATCCGCTGAACTCCGGCTAGATCACTCGGATGCATCTTTTCTCAATTAGCAGCGCTCCGTCAACCGAGAAGCCCGTCACCTTTTCCCGTTGCTCTTTCCTTCCGTTCTGCATATTCAACGAAAAAAAAAAAAACAATCGATTTTTTTTTTTTTTTAAAAAGGAGGTACGCACTTGTTCGCAGACGAGGCAAAAGGCCGAGAGTCAAGAAGGCTTCGCCGGATCCGCAGGTTAAAACCTCAGATGTTCAGCGATGAAACAGGACCATCCATTTACTGCCTCGTTTAGGTGACTCGGGCGGGGAAGTCAGACTACTGGCAGGAGGAGAGTGTGTTTATAGCATAATGTAATCCATTATGAGTGCTTTAACTAGGCCACCCTCACACCCTTTTACATAGCCGCTAGCCCACAGTAGCCTCCCTCCTGTTGGCCTCTCTCTGCCTCCCTCTCTTAATATAACAGATCAAAGCAAGAGGGATTTCTGGCCTTTTCTGCACTCTGAAGTATCATTCATTCATTTATTCGCTAGGTTACTTACATAAAAAAAAAAATCAGCATCGGATATTTTTGAGAAAAATGAACACTGTATAAAGACAAAACAGACTGATAGCCTAGTTGATTAATTGATCCACAGATTGAGTGATTAATTGATCGATTCCCTCATATATAGAGATGAACATAAGACACTCACTATCACTTTTTTTAATTTATCTATAGCAGATGCACTAAAACACTTTCTCCTAGCCATATTGAATAGATTTAGCTTTTCCCTGGTGCCAAGGCTCATTAAAACATATTAGTACTCTTGGCATGAGGAGGACTTTGAAGAAACAGACACACTGGATTTACTACAGACAATGGCTTTAGGAGTAGTTAGTAATATAGCAGCAATCATATTGACTTATAGGACAGTGAGAAAGAGTAAGATAAGTCAACATGACATAACGAAACATAAACTTTATCGCCCCTGCAAGGAAATTTGTCGCAGACATGATGGCGGCAGCAGCAAAGACGCAGAAAAACGTATAATTGGCGGCGTGAGCTAGATTCACATCACACACACTTTATCACGGGATAAAATATATATCATACAATCAGTCCGTATAAATAAACGAGAGTCAACCTGTCGTTCTGAGCTCTCACCCAGTGCTTAATTTCCTCGCGGTTTTGGACTACCTGCATTCCGGTACCTATTTGCGTTGACCCGGCACCTGGTGGCATGAAATTGTTGACTCTTCTTTCCTTTCCCCTCCCTTCGAAAAAACCTAACTGTCTCATTTCCATATGAAGACAGGTGATTACCCTATTAGAAAGTAGCAACAAGCGCATAGTAATCACGTCACACATGAGTGAGCTGCTCTGCAGAGTGTGTTATGGTAAACTTCAGACAGCATCATGGCTAAAAGTTGAATTTGCTGTCCATATGTCCGCTGTGTGGACTATTTTGGAAAATTAGACAAGGTAAGCATGATTTGTTTTGTTTGTAAACGTGTTAGCATATTCTGTAATCTATTAGGTCTCTGCTGGGACAATCGTAATTAATATTTGCATAGATGACTGCGAAACAGAATTTTTTTGGAGTGCGGACCTGTAAGTCCCACAGTTAGTCCCACAGCTGAGTGTCGCATTTAGGTCGACTTTATAGCTGCACCACTACACGTTTTATTGCATTCAACATCAAAATCGAAATCAATATCCTATGAAAGTATTTGTATTGAATATTAATGTGTAACTACTCAAACCAGAATTTCTCTGGTAAATGGTTGAAGCCATTGCAGTTTCCTTTATGTATGATTAGGATGTCTCATAGTAGCCTATGTGGGCATTTTTATGTTGTGAACAGTGCAGTTATATCTTTAGTCTACTACTTGAAGGGCAGGTTTGTAAAAATGAGCATTATATAGCCTATGCACTTATCAAATATATAGGTCCCCAGTAGTCGGGGCTCTAAGGTCATATAGTTGGTCATTTATTAATGTTTAGGCTGTTAAGTAGTAAGCTGTATGGCTGTACTGAGCACCACCGTGCCTCCAATTGTCTTGATATGTTCTGAACCTTTTCCCACCGACCCCATGGTGTTCCAGGACCTCATCATTTACAAATTAAGCACTGCTCTCACCTCGTGTGGAGGAGGTGTGAGGAGGCATCAGGAGGTGCAGAGAGGCTAGATAAACAGCAAGAGGAGGTGTGTGTGTGTGTGTGATGGAGATGGACAGAATGTGCCATTTCTTCTTTCTGTCTTCCTGCTTTGATGTGGCGGAAGAGTGTGAATCGCGCACACACACACACACACACTACGTACACACACCCTCCGTGCTTAAAAGACAGCGGTCAGGGTGTGAATCACGCATCGCACATGTGAGCGCGCGAGCAAACATGCGTTACCCACGCACGCTCTCGCACTCACACGCCGCACATAATTGCGAATTCCACACGCGAACACGCCCACATGTCCGTGCAAGCATGCACTCACACATACAAACACACTGCGCACACATCATCTTAAAGCCATTCTGATCTAAAGGCTTCTGCTTAAATGCTTGAAATTTGTTGTTTAGACAAATATAAATAGTGAAGTTGATCCTATGTATGAATTTCTTTCCAAAGCCTTTGCCTTTCCATCAAGGCAAAGGCAAAAGAATCTAAAATATAAGATAGTTTGGATTTGTTTAACACTTTTTTGGTCGCTGCTTAATTCCATTTGTGTTATTCCATAGTTTTGATGTCTTTACTATTATTCTAAAATGTGGAAAACAGTAAAAAATTAAGAAAAATGTGGTGTGTCCAGACTTTTGACTGGTAGTGTACCTTCTTGGAGAAAGAAAGAGAAATAGAGAGTTTTTGAGTTTTGATGTTTTTTTTCTTTTTAATGAAACATCTCACAAGACAGAGGAAAACTAACTAAAAATATCTTTTAAAAAAAACTCCCACACCCACTAAGACACTCACACACACCAGCAACAACTACAAAAGTGAATACACTTAAAAAAAACAAAAAACTGCAGTGCCAGTAGCCCACACAGGCACAATTGACATCTGAATACAGTCAGACCCTCTTCTCCCATCGTACACATTGCACTCTGCAGCCCACAGACGCTCATAAATGTAATGAGAATGAGAGAAAAAAAGAGATAGAGCCTCTTCCTTTTCCTTTTGCTGTTATTTTCCCATCTATCTATCTATATTTAAGCTTCACTCATTCCACTTTTTCCATCAGGGAGTCTACTTTTGCGCTTCAAAACCAAAATCCACTGAGAGTTTTCATTTTTGTCAGATTGCGGTTTTTGTGACGCACGGTCGGTACCAAACGGTCAATAATCGACTTCTAAGAGAGAGCGAGAGAGAGAGAGAGAGAGAGAGAGAGAGGAAAATGAGAAGAGAAAGTGGAATTTAGTGTGTGAACTTTAGAAAATACAATAATGATTGCAGGGCGCTGAGAGAAACAGCAGAAAGAAGTATAACAGTGTGAAGTAGAGAGGTGTGGAGAGAGAGAGAGAGAGAGAGAGAGAGTAGATGAGGGAGAGAGGGCACTCCTACATGTCCCTCACACACACACACACACACACACACACACACACTACCTGGGGAGTGTGAATACGGTGCTCTCCTCTTTGGCCAGAGGCTGGTAAATAATGGATGTGTTGGTGGAAGCGCAGGCAGTTTGAAATGTAAATGTGACGGATGGAGGGCGGCGTGTGTGTGCACATGCATGTCTGTGCACGTGTGTGTGGATTTGTGTGTGTGTGTGTGTGTGTGTGTGTGTGTGTGTGTGTGTGTGTGTGATGCTGTCACTTTTGGCTGGGACTGGTTATGTGTCTAGAATGGCGATGGACCGTCCTCCCTGAAGGGAAGAAGGAGAGGAGAGAGGGAGCGAGTGAGTGGAGAGAGTAGGTGAGTGTGTGTGTGTGTGTGTGTGTGTGTGTGTGTGTGTCAGAACTCCAGCAAAGAGGAGTCGTGGATGCAAGGGCGAGGGACAAGGGGGGAAAGGAAGGAAGGAAGGATGGAAAGGGGAGTGAGAGATGGAGGGAGAGAGAGATGGAGGAAGAGAAGGACAAGCTTTCAAGTGCAAACAGATGGAAGAAGAGACAGAGAGAGAGAGAGATAAGGTGAGAGAAAGTGGTGGAGGGAAGGACAGAGGGTACGAGGGATGGAGGAAGGTAAATAGGAAAGGAGGGATGAAGGGAGAGAAGGGCGGATGGAGAACAGTAAGCAGAGGGAGGAATGGAGGGAAGGAGAAGGGAGAGGGAAAGAGGAAAGGAGGGAGGTAAAGTGTTAAGGGAAGGCGGGAGAGAGCAAAATAGGGAAGGAAAGAAGAAGGGATGGAGGGAAGTGAGAGAATAGAGAATGGATGGACAGGAGGAGGAGAGAAGGAAGAGATAGATAGGGAGGAATGGAGGGATGGAGAGAGGAAAGGAGGGAAGAAGGTAGGGATGTCAAGAGGAAGGGAGGGAAAATACGAGGCAGGGAAGGAGGGATGGAGGCAAACAAGGTGGGGAAATAGGAAGGAAAGGAAAGCAAGCAGGGCTGGAGAGAATGAAAAATAGGAAGGAAGGAATGGATGGAGGAAGGGAAATAGGGAGGGATGGAAACAAGGAGGAAGTAGGGCGGGAAGTAAAGATGAATGGAAAAGGTAAACAGAGGGAGGGAGAGAGGGAGGCATGAAGGGAAAAGGGGGGAGTGATGGCGGATGGAAGAGAGAAGAAGGATGAAGGGATGGAGGGAGACTAGGAGGGAGGGAAGAATGGAAATATGGAGAGAGAGAGAGAGAGAGAGAGAGGAATGGAGGGGAAGGGATATGGGATGAAGGAAGATAAGTAGGAAGGGAAGTAAGGAGGGA
This sequence comes from Centroberyx affinis, assembly GCF_046629955.1. NCBI lineage: Eukaryota > Metazoa > Chordata > Actinopteri > Beryciformes > Berycidae > Centroberyx > Centroberyx affinis. Next base: position 5,312 of record NW_027284125.1, on the reverse strand, counting down.
TGGAAAATGGAGAGAATAGTGAAGAGAGGGAGGGTGGGATAGAAAGAGAAGGACAACAAGAGAGAGAGAGAGAGAGGGAAGTAGGGAGGGAAGAAGGAAGGGAAATGGGATGGAGGGAGGGAAGTAAGTAGGGCAGGGATGGAGAAGGGAGATAGAGGAATGGAGGGGAGATGGGAGAGAAGAAGGAGGGATGGAGGGAGTGAAGAAAGGAGGGAGGGAAACAGTGTGGGAGGGAGGGAGGGAGGGAGGGAGTGAATGAAAGAGAGATGCCCTCACCCTCCCTTCAAATCCATAAGCTCCAGCAGTAAATTTCTTGCCATTTCACGGCCGTCAGCCGGGGCCAGTAAAACACCGGCAAGACAGACAGACCCCAGGGGGCCGAGGTGAGCCTGAAGGACGAGCTGTCCCACACACGCACACACACACACACACACACAATCCCTCCCTTCCCACACACACACACACACACACACACTCAATTTCTTCCTCCCTCTCTTCCTCTTATTCTTACTGTCTCTCACACACAATTCCTCTTGTTCATCTCTTTATTTCTGTCACACACATACATGCACACACTCGCTGTCCGTCCCGATGAGGGAGACCCCCAACCCCACCACCCCCACCCCCCATGGTGTCCCTGTGTCCGGGGGCGCCTACATATCCCAGGGAGCCTTGCTGCGGGACCAGGAAGGGGTCGCGGCCTCGGAGCCCAAAGTCCCATCCTTCATTTCCTCTCATTTCGTGAAAGGACGAGCGGGAAATTCCCTGGGAAAAAAAAAAGAATCACTGGATCACACAAATCAAGGGCAACCGAGTTAAGATGAGGACTGTGTGTGTGTGTGTGTGTGTGTGTGTGCCTGCCATGTATATGCGGCGAAGAGAAAGAGCAGGATAAAGAGAGAAAGAGGAGAAGGAGGGAGTGCGAGAGATAAAGCGTATTAAGGGTGTTTGGGAAGATGAGTGTATGACCCATAAAGATAAAAAAGAGGCCGGCGGTCTGGGCTTTCCGCAGGCTTTATCCATTAAACTGCGTCCCATGGCTCTGAAATGACAGATAATACACACACTGACTGGCTGCGGCCGCTCCACTGTCAGCCGGTCGGCTAACACACACACACACACACACACACACACACACACACACACACACACAGAGCGGAAAAAGATTTGAGAGAATCAGAGGGAGAAACGCTGAAAAAGAGAGAGAGAGAGGGATGGAGAATCTGACTGGTTTCAACACAAATATTGAATATTTTGTTAATCAGAAACTTTGAATCTCATGAAAAGACAGAGATTGAGAGTGAGAGAACGTGACATTAGTTGGGTTTCTATTCAATTTTGCGAATTATGGATGAAACATGGAAGTGGCAAAAGTTGATAATATTTCACCCAGTATCACTTGAATTGGAAAATTGTTCGTCGCCAAAGAATAGTTTGTCAATTGTCAAATGAATAATGACGTAGCCTCGGCGTGATCGGCTTGACAAGTGGTTCAGTTTCTTTGCGCAACAGTTAAAAATTGGATTTGGGACCTTCTGAAATCAAACCAACTGCAGGAATCGACTCCAAAACGCAAGGGTTTCTGGGTAGAGAAAGAGACGGATGTTGACATCTGATAGCCAGAAGTTCCTCATGCTTGGAAAGCCTATAGCAGAGTGACATGAAGTCTGGGCTGATGCTCTTATGTAGCTATTTCTTCATGTGTTCTTAACTGGTACGAACACCAGAGAAGAAGAGTGCAGATAAATCCATCATGCTGAGGTACAGATACAGGAGCTGGAATCAGATTTCTTTTGAAATGTGGCAAGATGTCATGTGACCAAAACAAGCGACTTCTGAGTCCATGTGACTTTTGTTTACAAGTCCTGGTTCTCTTCTAATGAACCTAAACAGACAGAATACAAAAATGCAGCAAGTGTAAAGTGTGATCACCTCCGAAGGTCCGAACACACGTCCTTGCAGATATGCAGATCTGCAGCTGGGTTAACAGGTGCCCCGCAGGAGGTAGGGGTCCTACAGCAGTGATGGAGAGCTGTGTGTGTGTGTGTGTGTGTGTGTGTGTGTGTATATATGTGTGTGTGTGTGCCAACAGGGCAGCGGAGGGCCAGGCTGTTTGAGTCCCATGACAGCCACTTGTCACTCTCCCCTCAGACCATCTGTGTCTACCTCCACACACACACACACACACACACACACACACAACACACACACACACACATACACACACACACACACCAATGGGAGGGGGGGGGGGGGCAGCAGATGCCAGTTCCTCCACATTTGTCTCCCTCCATGCTTTTCACCTTCCCACCTCTCTCCATCTATCTATGTCTACTTCCTCCCTTCCCAATTTCCTGCCTCACTTCTTCTCTCACTCTTCCTCCGTTTTCCTCCCTGCCTCCTTCCCTTTCTCTTCTCTCCGTCCCTCCTTCCTTCCATCTTTTCCTCCTTCCCTCTCTCTCTTCCTCTTCCCTCCCTGCCTTATTTCCTCCCTCTTCCCTTGCTCCTTTCCCCCCTCTTCCCTTCATTCCTTCCTTCCTTCCTTCCTTTCCTCCATCCCCTCCCTCTCCTTCCTTCGCTCACTACTGTCTCTCTCATGTTCGGGCCAGCTGGCATCTCACACTCCTCACCGCACTCCACTCCTTGCCACCACACACACACACACACACACAGCCATATGCTAGAGCTGACCTCCACTGCATTAGAACAAGCATGTAGTTTTTACAGCAGCCACTCTCGCTGGGCGCTAAGTGATTCATCAGGGACTAATAACTCTCCTGACGCAATATGTGATGCAGCTGCAGCTCAGTGTTCAGACAGTGAGGCGGGCCGCAGCTCACAGAACTGCTCACACTGGTTTTCTAAAGTGCAATCTATCAATCACACGCAAAAACACCTTGAGAGACTGACGTGACTGCAGCTGTTTACAGTGCAATGTTGATACTCGCCTTATCTGTTGTAAGGGGCCACTTTTCACATCGTCATGGTAACAGCTTCCACTCTGAGAAACCTGTTGCCTTCCTGTCGCCAGCTCTGGCCTTCACTAAGGGGACGTTTTCACACCTATAGTTTGTTTGCTCTGGTCCGAATCAGTTGATGAGTTTGTAAACTTGGAGCGAACCAAAATGCATCACTACAAACCACGTGAGAACGTTCACTCCGCTTATTGGTCAGATGTGTCTGGGGCGGGAGCAAGAAAGTAAATACAGGAAGAAGGTCCTGTGTTCTGGACTAGTGCACATTGCTATGCAACATGGAGCAACTGTTGTAATTATCTGGGCAATATACCAGGCAAAACTGTACCAGCAGAATGCCAAATGCACTTTGAGGAAACGTCTTGAAAATGCTATACTGGCTATACCTGCTATACCTGCTATACCTGCTATACATGCTATATTGGCTATACCTGCTATACCTGCTGTACCTGGCTACAGGAGCCGTTTAGCTCAAACTTGCGGAGTAAATTGAGTACACCTGGTAGTTGGGTCGGATCGAGGTCGGATCACGTTCCCACCACAAACGAACCGCTCCAGAGTTCGTTTGGGACCAGACCGAGACCACCTCCTCTAAAGGGTCTCGGTGCGGTTGTTTTGGTCTGCATCTGAGTGCGATTACTGTGTTCACACCTGCCCAAACGAATCGCACCAAGGTGGAAAACAAACCAGAGTCCGATTTAACCGGACTAAAAGTGCAGGTGTGAAAACGCCCTAAATCGCTCCACAACTTGCCCAAATTTAACATTGAAGCACAAAGACTGAATCTAAACTAGAGAAAGGCTCTAAGTTCTTTCAGTTTCTCCTTGTCCGATGTCATCTCTTGGCAGTCATCACCTCATTTGCATAATGTAATTACATTATGTACTAGTGCCATTACAATTACAATTGTGCTGTTTTTTTTGTTGTCTTTGTTGGATTGGTTTGTCAATAAGTCTAAAAAGAAAGTTTCCCCAGGAAGTTGTGATGCACCGGTTTCTCAACATAGAAGCCATGACACAGCAGGTGGCCGCAAATGTGGGTCTTACACAGACACACACACACACACACACACACACACACATTCACTCATTCGGTGGTGGCCAACCCGAAAAGCCCAAATCCCGCACATATCCTGCAACTATCCTCCACTCCTACTGCCAACAGGCACTGCAGCCTATTCTTTTCTCAGTGTTAGACAGGCAGAAACCAGTGATGTAGTGGTAAATGAAGAGGTGGGTAAACAATGACAAGTGACAATATATCCTGATCTCTGCCTTAAAACACCCTTAAATCAGTTTGATACTACTTAATATGATATGTACCACGAATTTACATTCTAAAAAATTGGGTAAAGTCTAATAAAACGATGGGCAAACTATGACCTCCAGTCAGTGATCAATATATCCTGATTCCTACCATAAAACGCCTTACGATCACACACTTTACATCAGATGATACTGCTGTCTATGATGTACACTATAAATTTACATTATAACATTTTATGCCAGCCTAGAAAGGTGAGTAAACTCTATTCCTGGAGTTGAAACCGAGTTTCCGAACAGCTGTATTTCATACTTACGCATATGCATGTGATTTACACAAAAACACTTTATTTGATAGTCCAATGCCAATACTCACCTTTTATATCAAGCGGCTATAATGTGTCACTAAGAAGTCTACTGAGCCTCAGGTGATACAATAGTGTGAAAATAGGTTAATCTTAGGGTTTAGACTATCTAAATAAAGTGATATGGAATAAGCTTCACTAACTAGCTCATCATCATTACAAGGTCAGAACGAAATCCCCCCCCAATAATTTGAGAGAGGTGAGTGAGAGAGGTGAGCTGGAGAAGAAACAGAAAAGCCCCAAAAGCTGCACCTGTCCCAGAGTGAGGCTGCTGTGTGCAGCAGGTCGGCCCGAAACGCCTCCGAACAGCGTCTGATTCCCTGAGGAAGAGGAGTGTGACCAACAGCTCAACAGGCTTTGGCACGCCAGCTGTCCAGTGGGGACACACACACACACACACATATACGGGGGAAAACACACACACACACACACACACACACACACGGCTCACATTACACACACTCAGAAAATCTACATGTAATTTACACGAAGAAAATATGTTTACCAATATTTGTAAATCTGTCTTCATGTTCTCTTGTTAGTTTCATGACATCAGTGACGGAGACTTCCTCTAACTCACTTCTTAAAATCCAGTTTTACACACTTGCTTTCATGTGATGTCGTCTTTTATCTTTTTATCTTAATAATCTTACTTTTATTTTAACCTGACTGTTTATTTTGGGTTATCCCACTGTTTACTTGAATGTTGC